>NC_056613.1:26025990-26140990 GCF_018340385.1 Cyprinus carpio
AAAAACTTAAGTTTGGCTGAACTCATTGCCCAGCCTCCCTCATAAGTCAAACCCATGGACAAGGACCTGGTCAACTCGTGGCACAAAATTTATCTGAGAATCCTTGTCTCGGGCCCCTCATCCTCGTCCTCCTCCTCTTTCTCTTCCTTCTACTCCTTACTGCTCTTGCCTCATCCTCTTCCTCCTCTCTGATGTCCTCGACCTTGTTTCAATCACGTCTCTCTGGATCTATTGTTTCAGAAAACTGAATTAACTGAATGGGGCTCTTTTATGTATCTATTGAAGGTTCTGATTGGTGTGTGATAAATTTTGACTCTTAGTGTTTCCACGTGGTTATCTGTGTGAACTAATTGAGCTCAAGTTATGCTGCCTTGAGTGAAGAATATTGAATGCTAGATAGCTCACTAAATGACCACATGGTGTAAGCACTGAGAAAGTAGGGATTTTTGGTGTAGAGTTTTGCAGAAAAGGGTTCACCAAATCTGACTCATGTGTTAAAGCAGGGGAATAGTGTTTATAGCTCAGCAAAATGGGTGTGCATTCTGAAAAAAATGGCGTTATGGTCTTGAAATTTTAGCTCAAAAGCCTGCTTATAGTGTTTAAGCAATCGAGAAAAACTGTATATATGTATTTCAGGTAATTTTAAAGGCTATTGTTTGATTGTTTTTTTTTTTTTTTGCGCAAACTTTTCAAAGTTATAAAATGTTAAAAAGACATGCATTTTCCTCTTAACCACACAAAGAAGAAAGTATTGAAAAGCTAGCCAGGCGGGTCGGCCGGCTATAGACTTGGAGAGAGGTGCCTAGTAATACTAACGTCACATGTGAATCAAGGTTGCTAGTAGCACTTGATCAATAATTGTTTCCTTTGATAAAACCATAGTTGTCTAGTTTGTGCCAATAATCTTCGATCATTTAGGTACATAATTGAAATTAATTTTCGCGCAAATCAATCTTTTAGTCCTTTTATCTGAGTGGAGTGTAATTTAAAAAAGACAGGAAAAAAACAAAAATGCTAGAAAAAATTCAGAAAATCAGAGTAATTTATTGTATTCTACGTCATTTAAGAACACAATGCTCAAAATGACATCAACATCCTTTGTGTCACAAACGTCATTTTACAACTTTCAGCACAAAACGGCCTGACTTTTTAGCGACTTTACCTAAAATGAATTTGCAACATGGCAGTGTCGTTAGCGCAAGAGCTTGAGGCCCTTTTTTGCTCAAAAATCTTGCCCGTCCTGTGGAGTGGATTTAGGAGTGAGGTTTGGCTGAGTGCTGGGAGCTGAATAAACTTAGATGCGTACTAGATCCCACTTTGTTTACCCTTCGCGAGGAACAGGAGCGTCGGAATTAATCAGTGTTGCCTCGGCTTAAACTACAGTCAACTTTCCGATTGGAGGAGTTGTTGGCACAGCTGAAAGATAAAAGGGATGCCAGGGAAAATTGGAAGTGACGCCGGTAGAGGCGAGATTAAACCTTGGCGCCGTGGAGAGCGGTGGGGATGGTCGCAGAAGAAAGCAGTGGCCAAGATGAAGCCTGGAGCTCGGCTAAGCAGTGTGGAATGGTGGAGGAATGAGCGATCCTGGGACTCGGCAAATGGCCGAGACAAAAAAATCCCCAGTATAGCACCGTGTCGGCTAAATGGGTGAAGCTGAGTTGAGGAAATGGCAAAAGTGCAAACCGAATGTAAAATTATACCGTCAATGGATAGTGGGTAAGTCAGCTGAAGTATATATATATATATACCCCCCCCCCACGCACCCCCCATATTATATATATATATTATATATATATATATAATATATATATATATAATATATTATATGGCCATAGATTTGATTTAATTAAGTGGCTCCACTTGTGCTAATTTAGGTAAGTATCTGACGCGCTCCTTTCCGACCCTTGTTAATAAAAATCATTTTCAGATTTTTTTTTTTGTTTTAACTATAGACAAAACTCAAAATGGTCAACACGAGCTGACCACTCAATACAAAAAAAAGAAAGAAGAAAAAGCACTGTATCATGCATTCATATTCTATTAGGCTACCTGGAGACTTGTCAATAGCACTTGCATATTGCTCTTTGGTAATTTCTTGATTGCTCCATTGTCCTCATCCGTCGTAAGTAAGCTACCTTGGATAAAATCGTCCCTGCTAAATGGCTAAATGTAAATGTTGATATCTCTGTAGAAGAAAAGCTAATTAAAGAAATGAAACACCACAAGTACAATTAACTTGTAAATCAAACCACAATCAGTAATGAGGACGTACCCCTCAGGAACTCGAGCTGTTGCGTCAGGAAAATGGCCTATGGGAACGTCATCAGCGTGACCGAGGCTCCTGAAATAAACATGTGTAATCAGTCCAATTTAAGGGCGAGACGTCATAGGCGGGGTGACGTAGCGACCTAAGCGTGGGCAAGACACTTGTGTCTGCGTACGAAAAAGCAGGGTTGATAGTGGAATCAATGTGCCCGTCAGCTTTTGCTTCTGTTCATATTCTATGTCGAACACTCTTTAGTGTGTATAAGTCACTACGCGATTATCGTGTCTGTGAGTCTTATTTACTGTTGTTTGTCAAAGTTTGCACAAATCAAATAAACAGGGCAAAATAGAAGCGCTGAGCACTAAGAGGCGAGAACAACAGAGTTTAGAGCGAAAGGCAGATCAGGCTGCAAACGTGTGTGTTCCTCCCCCCTGCCTACGCAACATCACAAGGTGGATCGCGTAGCTGCGCAGCAGACATGCATAGTCATAGGGCGATTCGGAATCTTCGTCCGCTCCTGCGCTACTTCGTGCACCCGCTCTCTGGAAAAGCGGGTGCCCGCTACTGTCACCTATTCGCATCCGAGGAGGTGGTGTGGAGAGCGCGATGATTGCCCCTCGAGTCACCCCAGTAGAGGAGCTTGTGATGAGGTGGTCCTAAGGTCGTGCTATGCGCGAGCTTGATAGATAGATCCTAAATAGTTTACGTTAGCCAAGTTAGACATAGGCCAGCCGAGGCATAAAGAGAAACACAGCGGAACAAAGCTGGTGTTTACGATCTCGCCCGCTCCGCCACCACCACTCCATGCCGGAGCATGTCTTGGTTTTCCCTGAATCATCCAAAACCGAGGTGTCAAGACGTGGGCTAAAACCATTCTCGGCCCGCTTATTCATCCCCGCCTTCTGAGTATTACGGCAAATGCGGCAGGGTTGGGGGGTGAACGCGGTTAATAGATCGCTGCCCCGGGTAGAACAAATGCTCATGGGCTAGCTGTCTTATGATGCAGCATCACTCTATAAAGGCTCTGGTTTGCCCCCAAGCCGTGTGCGAACCACTTCAGCACGGGTGCAAGGGGTACGCTCGGCAAGCAGTCAGGCTGGTTGCGTGTCCTGCATAAGATTTTGTGTATGCAGGGCATACCAGGCTGACTTTGCTTAAAGAGCTTAGTGAGCAAGGAATTTAAGAAAAAAGAAGACAGTGTACAGAACTCAGGAGAACCGACACATGATTTAGCTCTCTGCGCCACCAAGCAGACCGCCCCCGAGTACGTGATTGGGCGGTCCATGGCAGCCCTGGTGGCAGCGGAGAGACATCTTATGGTTGACCCTGTCAGAATTGAAAGAGAAGAAAGACAAGGTCCTCCCCATCCTGGACGCCCCACTTGCGCCTTCTGGTCTGTTCGGCGACGCCGTTCAATTACGTCAGCAACAGATACCAGGAGGTTCCAGGGCACAGCAGTCTCCAGCAAGCAGTTAGTCGAAAAGACTCACGAGTGCATTTTCTGCCTGGGGGCGTCAGAGTCCCGGTCAGGGCACCGAGGGGGGGGGGGTTCTATGCAGCTCCAAGTACATCAGAGGACCATTCTCGAGAGACTGGTTCCTTTAGTAGACTATTTAGCAGCATGGAAAACTTACTGCAAATGTGTCTTCGTTGGTCCTGCAGACTGTAGAAAAAGAAAAAAAATTTGGCTCTCCGCCACCACCTTTCCAACGTGTTTTTCCCACATGGTGGCCCCGAGCAGGCTCTGATATTGAACAAGAAGTAAACACCCTCTTGAGGAAGGAGGCCATCGAGGTTGTCCCTCCTCTGGACAAAGAGTCCGGGTTTCTACAGCTGATACTTTTTTAGTTCCAAAGAAGGATGGAGGGGTTGCGTCCTATTTTAGATCTGCATCAGTTACACCGCTCAGTTATGTGACTGAAGTTCAAGATGCTCACTATCAAACAGGTCGTGTCTCAGATCAGGCTGAGGACTGGTTGTCATGATAGATCTAAAAGATGCTTAATTTCATGTCTCTATCCTTCCCACTCACAGGAAGTTCCTAAAGTTTGCTTTCAGGGGCGAAGCTTACCAGTATCGAGTTCTTCCTTTTGGCCTAGCACTCTCACCCCGAACTTTCACGAAGTGTGAGGATGCTGCTTTGGCTCCACTATAACTCCAGGGCATCCGTATGCTAAATTATATTGACGATTGGTTGAATCTGGCTCAATCAGAGCAGATGGTGTTTCAACTTCGAGATGTCGTTCTCGCCCATATGAGAAAGTTGGGGTTAAGATTAAATGCCAAGAAAAGTGTGCTTTCTCCATTACAGAGGACCACTTTATCTGGGAGCGTGGTGTGGGATTCGACCACGATGCAGGCACGATTGTCCCCTGTTCGGATCGAGTCGATCCTCACTACAGGTCGCGAGAGTCAAAGACTGTCTTTCTCTTAAGTCTGGAGAAAATTTCAATGCTCAAAATACAGCTAGCATCTCCAGGAAGTTGATGTGCCATGTGAGATGGGCAACCACTCCACAGACCGTGGCCAGAGTGGCCACTCATGACCGCAAGCAAACGGTGAGGGACTCATCCGTCACTAGCGTTACATGGTGACAAGGAGCTCCCAGCACTGTGCCCTGAGACAAGAACCAAGGCTTCCCTCCACATGTCCAAGGGCCTTCTTTGACTCTCGCGACTGTAGTTGCCATGTGTTGGTGCGCACCACCAAGGGGGTCTGCGCTCATGCCGTTTGTACAAACTAGCGTACCAGATCCTTGTGTGGTCCCAGGGCAAACCCCTTTTGCTGATAGCAGTACATATTCCTGGGCATGTGAATATGGGAGCAGACATCCTGTCGAGGTAGGGGCCGAGGCCCGGGGAATGGAGGCTTGACCCTGAGGTAGTGAAGCAGACATGGAGAATATTTGGTCAGGCTCAGGTGGATCTGTTTGCGACTCAGATTACATCGCACTGTCCCCTTTGGTTCTCTCTGACTCATCCGGCTCCACTGGGGCTGGATGCCATGGTGCAGACTTGGCAGAGGGCTTCGTCTGTATGCTTTTTCTTTCCCCCCAATCGCTCTGCTCCCAGGGAGTTCTGGAGAGAGTACGCTGGGACAGGGTCCATCTTCTGTTAGTAGCCCACATTAGTTCTGGCCAGGCTGAGTATGGTTCTCGCACCTGATTTCTCTCCTTGACAGCGCTCCATGGAAGATTCCCATCAGGAGGGATCTCCTCTCACAGGCGGAGGGCACGATATTCGTGGAAGTTATGGGGGTGGCCCCTGAGGGGGCGCATCTCGTAGCTTATGATCCGGAGCTACAACATCCTCCAATCCAGAGCTCCCTCAACGAGGAAACTGTACACCTTGAAGTGGAAACTTTTCACTTCTTGTTGCGGAGATTGCCAGCTCGACCCAGTTAACTGCCCAGTTGGTACAGTGCTGGAGTTCCTTCAGGCCCATTTCTCCGCAGGTTTGACCACTCTACCCTGAAGGTCTACGTGGTGGGCACTGCGGCCTACCATGCCCCTCTCAGTGACCAGTCTCTGGGCAGACACCCCCTAGTTTCACGGGTTTCCTCCGCCGGTGCACTTAGGCCGAGGCCCCCCAGTACAATCTTGTGTCCCCACGTGGGACCTGGCTGTGGTAATAGAAGCTCTTTGTAAGCCTCCTTTCGAGCCTATTGAAGAAGTTGCTGATCTCTATCTCACAATTAAAGACTGCCTTTCTTCTAGCTATTACTATTACTTCAGGCCTTCTAGCTTCCTACTTAGACTTTGCACCCAGTATGGCAAAACTATTTCTCTACCCTCGTGCAAGGTATACTCCTAAGGTCCCCTCTGTTACACCACCTGCCTATCATGCTACAGGCCTTCAGTCCTGTTCCCTTCAGGGAGCCAGACCAGCAGAATCTTAACTGTACGTCCACAGAGCTGCCCTCTGGAGAAAGGCGGACCAACTGCTTGTGTGCTATGGTCCCCCTAAGAGAGGTCTTCCAGCTACAAAACAGACCCTCAGTAGGTGGATAGTGGATGCGATTACTATTGCTTATGAGTTCTCTGATCTCCCCTCACCACTGGGGGGTCAAGGTTCACTCGACCTGAAGTATGGCGGCCTCCAAGGTCTTCTTGGCAGGTGTGTCTATGCAGGACATCTGCAACGCAGCAGGATGGTCCACACCCCCCACGTTTGTCAGATTTTATGGCCTAGATCTGTGAGCCACTCCGGGCTCTTCTGTTCTAATGCCTTAGCTATGCTCCTCGGATACACACTAGGCAGGGATTTGCAAGTCTGGTGGCTTGGGCATTCTCGTTCCCATAGCGTTTTCTGATGCAGCTTGAGTTCCTGAAGGAGAAAGTCCCAGGTTACGTATATAACTATGGTTCCCTGAAGGGAACGAGACGCTGCGTCTCAATTCTGGCATCCCTCACACATCCCACATCATTCTTAAAACCTAATAATCTTACCTCACGTGCTATTATAGTTTCATGGTCTCTATGTCTATGATGTCTCGCCCTTTCATTGGACTGATTACACATGTTATTCAGAGCCGGTCATGCTGATGGCATTCCCATTGCGTTTTCTGATGCAGCGTCTCGTTCCCTTCGGGGAACCATGGTTACATGCGTAAGTTTTGCGGTGTAGTTGACCATTAAATATTGTAGTACAAAATATGCGATGTGTTTAATTACAGTACTACAGTGAATCATTGAACAAATTCGGAAATTTAAAAAATCGATAATGTAATCAGATCACAACATTTGACCACAGGTTCTCATTACAATGGGCCTGCATCACAGTAATATCATGTTCTGGAACAATGGTACATCAAGGGATCATGGCAACTGTGTCTGATATAGAATATTGATGAAAAATTACATCTATAGATAATGTATTTGAAAACTATGCTTTAGAAGTAATTCATCCCTTTTTTTTTCATATTCAACACAAGTCTCATTCAATAAAAATAAAATAAGAGTCATATCACATAAAAAAATACAATAGAAATTAAAAGTCAAGTCAAGTCAAGTCTGCTTTATTGTCAATTCTTCCACATGTACAGTACATACATACAGAGAATCGAAATTGCGTTACTCTCAGACCCCCGGTGCATACAGATAACACTAACAGTAGAGCCTAAAAATCTAGATCAAATATAAGATAAAACTATACAATAAGGGAATGTAAAAATAAGGTTAAATAAAAGCAGCGCAAGGCACATGGCAGATAGAGTGCAAACCAGTGAACAAACAGTGCAGATAAAAAGATTTTTTTGTGCATAAAAAAAATAGCTTATTCAGTCTGATTAAAAGTGACAAAGTGACAAAGGGCTCAAGAGCAGTTATTTTATTAAACTGACTGATGAGGTGGTAGAATGATGTCAGTTCCATGGTGAATGAGTGAATGAGGTAGTGAGCAGACCAATGCTGCACAAAGTGACTGGTGCATGACATCGTATGTTAGAGGGAGGGGGGGGGTTAGGACCTGGGGATGTGGTACCGGGGGGGGGGGGGGTTGGTATGGTGGTTCATAGTTCAGTGGTGCCTGAGGCAGAAGAGGGACGGGGGGGCAAGTTCGGGAGCGAGGTTCAGCTTCCTGACAGCCTGATGGATGAAGCTGTCCTTCAGTCTGCTGGTCCTGGCCTGGAGACTCCGCAGTCCTCCTCCCTGATGGCAGCAGACTGAAGAAGAAGCTGTGTGACGGGTGAGTGGGATCACCTGCAATGCAGAGGGCTTTTCGAGTGAGACGGGTTCCATAAATGTCCTGGAGGGAGGGGAGAGAGACACCAATGATCTTCTCAGCTGCTCTCACTATGCGTTGCAGAGTCTTCCGGCAGGACGCGTTTGCAGGCGCCATACCACACAGTGATGCAGCTGGTCAGAATGCTCTCGATGGTGCCTCTGTAGAAGGTGTACATGATGGGGGGTGGGGCTCTGGCTCTCCTCAGTTTGCGGAGGAAGTAGAGACGCTGCTGTGATTTCTTGGCCAGTGCTGCAGTGTTGTCGGTCCAGGAGAGGTCCTCTGTGATATGCACACCCAGGAACTTGGTGCTGCTCACTCTCTCCACAGTCGTACCGTTGATGGTCAGAGGAACATGCTGAGTGTGCGCTCTCCTGAAGTCAACAACAATCTCCTTCGTCTTCTCCACGTTCAGAGAGAGATTGTTGTCACTGCACCACTTGGCCAGGCGGCTCACCTCGCTCCAGTAGTTTGTCTCATCTCTGTTGCTAATGAGACCCACACAACAGTCGTGTCATCCGCAAACTTAATGAAGTTGTGTGACGGTGTGCAGTCGTGGGTCAGCAGAGTGAAGAGGAGGGGGCTCAGCACATATCCTTGGGGGGCCCCAGTGTTGAGTGTGATGGTGCTGGATGTGTTACTGCCGCACAAAGTACTGCCTGAGGTCTTCCAGTCAGAAAGTCCAACAGCCAGTTGCACAGCGAAGTGTTGAGCCCCAGCTCGACCAGTTTGTGAATGAGCTGTTGAGGGATGATTGTGTTGAATGCTGAACTGAAGTCTATGAACAGCATTCTGACGTATGAGTCTTTTTTCTCTAGATGTGTGAGTGCTGAGTTGAGGGTAGTTGAGATGGCATCATCGGTCGACCGGTTGGACCGATATGCAAACTGGAATGGGTCCAGGGAGGGGGGGAGGGAAGACTTGATGTGGTGCATGACTAGCCGTTCGAAGCACTTCATGAGGATGGGAGTAAGTGCAACAGGACGGTAGTCATTGAAGCAGGATGGAGATGGCTTTTTCGGGACTGGAATGATGGTGGTAGCTTTGAAGCATGTGGGAACAACAGCCTGACTAAGTGAGATGTTGAAAAATGTCTGTGAAGACATCAGTGAGTTCTGCTGCACAGTCTCTCAGTACACGCCCAGGAATGTTGTCAGGACCCGGAGCTTTGCGTGCATTGATCCTGCTGAAGGATCTCCTCACGCTGTCCGGGGTCAGCATCATCACCTGGTCACTGGGAGGAGGTGGAGTCTTCTGTGCAGGGGAGCTGTTTTGTGCCTCAAAGCGAGCGAAGAAGGTGTTCAGCTCGTTCAGCAGAGAGATGTTGCTGTCACAGGTCCGCTGTGGGGGCTTGTAGTCCGTAATGGTCTGTATCCCCTGCCACAGGCTCCGAGTGTCTCTGCTGTCGCTGAAACTATGGGCTATCCTCCTGGAGTACTGTCTCTTAGCTTCTCTGATGCCGCGGGATAGGTTGGCCCTGGCTGTTCTCAGGCCCCCATCGTCTCCAGCTCTGAAGGCAGCGTTCCGCGTCTCCAGGAGTCTGTAGACTTCCCCTGTCATCCACGGCTTCTGGTTGGCCCGGACAGTAATGGTTTTTGTGACTGTTACATCCTCAATACACTTGGTGAATGTAGGCAGTGACAGTCTCCGAGTACTCCTGGAGGTCAGTGGAGTTATTGTAAGTGGCAGCCTGCTTAAACATATCCCAGTCAGTTGTATCAAAGCAGTCCTGAAGAGCGTCAGACGACCCCTTCTGGCCACACTTGAATCTGTTTCTGAACTGGTTTGGTGACTTTAACGAGCGGTCTGTATGCAGGCATTGAGCATGATGCACAGTGATGTGGTCTGAGGCACCGCCATTGCGTTGCCTGTTAACGGGGTTCCGTTGCTTTTAAACGTTTTGTTGTCGCTGAAAAGGGGGTTTCCCGAAGTTGCTGATTGGCTGGAAGTTCAGTAGTCGTTGAAGTGACGTCTTGGGAAGCCCGTGGTTGGGCGTTGGCTGAAGATGCAGAGTTGTGGGCTGGTTGAAGTTTCAGACGGGCACGCGAGGTCAGACTCGGAGACACGGCGTTACAAAACTTAACTCAGAACACGAAACTCTCAAACGGAAAAGAAAAGAAGTAAAGTTTGACGAGACTAGGTGGTGTTTCTTCTCATCGTGGCTAAGTAGCAGCAGGCGTGCAGGCCGAAGGAACGGCGCTCGAAGAACGCTAAAAGTGATGACAAAGCATGACTAAAAGCTAATACAAGCAAAGCTAAAAGCCGGCATGACTGATAGCAAAAGCTAAACAAAAGCTCAAAGCTAAAAGCAAAATTTGTGACTAAAAGCTTAAACTACAAGCAAAGCTAAAAGCCGGCATGACTGATAGCAAAAGCTTGAAAAAAAAGCTAAAAGCTAAAAGCAAAAAAAATTTGATGGTGTCCTGAGTATTTAAACTGGCCTTTTGGCCACACCTCAAATGTTGTCTTGACCAAGTAGATACTGTCTTTTCTCAGGGTGTTGCATTGTCTGTCCCACCCATTCATAAATCATATGTTATCTTATCAAGCTCGTGGTCCGAATTTTCCCGCTCTTGCAGGGTATAATTTGGACATGATTCCTATAACAAGAATATGATACATTTGACAAATAACTGATGGTCAGAAACGTTTCAAGCAAGAATATTCGAACACACACATACTAAACATGAATATGATCCCTTAAGCTATTCAAGAGTTATTTAAAAAGACATACACAATAAGTGATTAGAAACATTAAAATCAAATGTGTCGGTTACATAAATGATATGGAGTTAAGCAATGGACTGATATCCATTTAGAAGTCTTTTTTGAGTTCATTTTGGTGCATATATGCATTGGAAGGCATTCTCTGTGCCATTCTGGGGAGTAAGGATATGTCCTGTGGAGACCAGAGGGGTTAACAGGTCTCCTTAGGAATTTCAGTCTGGTTTTGCTAGGTGGGGGGAAGTCAATCCAACGATCTTGTTTACTCTCATGGCTTTACATGTGAGGGTCAGACTGTCCATCTCTTCGATTACTTGCCCCAAATAAGACAATCTCTTCTTCGAATTGAAATTGTCAATAATTGTTCTAATGGTGTTAATGTTGAAAGCTGTTCTGTGAAAGAGTTGGTTAGTTATCAGACTGTGGTGCTAGGAGTTGATTTACAACATCCTGCCTTTCTGTGGAATTCGGCTCATGTTTCAACCAGGCTCCCGATCGAATCTTTAATTTGTCTGGTTCACGCTACATACCCCCCTTCGATCGGCGAGGTGTTTAGCTGAAGACATCGTCGATCGCTGGAGAAACAAAGGCAGAAGAAGCAGACAAACACACACAGCAAACAACAAGACAACACCTCCATGACAGTTACTGTACTGGTGCAGGCATCAGATTATTTAGGTACACGTGGTTAAGTTCAATTAGTCAATGTAGTTTAGTACATTGAGGATAGTTTAGATCATTTTGGAAATCGTTGTTTTATTTTGATTCACCAATCAAATTTGTGGTTAACTTTGTTTGGTTCTTCTAGGTTGTCTTAATTTAAACGTTTACCGTTAATTTTCTAGTAACATCATTTGCAACGAAATGAGTTGACCAATCGTGCATGGAGCTCTCTGGCTTCCATTCAGTTTAGAGTGGCTGGCGGATATTAGGTGTGGTGAGTCAATCCTAATATCAGACCTTCGACCCTTCCAGGGTGTCTAGGTGTTTCACCTACTCAAGAAAGAGGGGAAGGAGAAGGATAGGTAAAAGAAGAACAAAACAAAACAAACAAAACAAACAAAACAAAGCTGCTGTGGGTTTTCCTAGCATGGCTTACAACTGCTGTTGAGCTAGGATGTCATGTGCAGCTAGTGTGTCATGTACCTTAACTTAGTGTCAGATGTTATAACCTATTGTGAGGATGGCTGCATGTTTCTTCATGGAGGGTATATGTAACTTTGTTACACTAAAATTTGGACATTCTACCTGTGGGAAGAATATGTTTGTTGAATGTGTTATCAGTAGATGTGGTTACCTCTGGGTGTAGGTAATGTTGTGTGTGTTAAAGGTGTAGTGTATGTGTGGTCAGATCTGTTTCAGTCTGTGTTGTCTCCCCCCTTTGCTTGTATATCACTGAAGACTGGCTCTCTGCATCCTTGGCTTGGATGAGGGCGTGTCCATGGTCTAATGGGGGTCAGTCCAGCAAGGCAGGAAGTTCTTTAGCAGACAGTCGAAGGTAGTTTGGCATGGCTGTGTGAAGCTGGGTTGCAAAACTTTGTCTCCTATGTTGCACTCTTCTTGTGGTGCCTTCTGGCTGTGGCAGAATTTCTGACATTCTGTGCTCTGGTGATAGCTGTTGCACAGACAGGAATGTGGTTCTTGGAGTTGGAGTTCATTTGACACTTTGTTAGTGAGCGTTGGGTGACTGAGGTGATGTTTTTTAGTACCTCAGATTTTTCATCAACGGTTGGCCATGAAAGACTTGTTCGTTCCGGGTGGTTGTTGAACAGGTGCTTGTCATCTCTGATGTGGTGTACCAGGTGATCACCGGCCTTCCGTTCTGTCGCTGGTCACAGCAAGCATGACTCAACTTTGTGGTCATAAGTGTGAAACTGGTCTTGAAGGAACTCTTTCAGTTGTCTCATGACTTGTTCCATGTCTTCTGACGGTAAGCTTTCATGTTCTTGTGAATACTCAGCACTGTGCATGTCTGAGTGGTGCTGAGGTGGGTTTCGTTGTCGCTTACCCACACGACTTGCTCTTGGATGAGTCAAGTGATTACCTTTGGATGTCTGGTTAGGTTTCCAGTTGTTCTTATCCTTTTTGTTTCTTGAGAAGTGTGGCTGGTCCCATGGGTTTTTCCAGCAGTTGGGCTGAAAGCGGTCGTGGACATGGGTGTCACGTTCTCTGTGCTCTTGATGGAAGACTCTGGTGTTGTGATGCCACTGGGTGTCGTCCAGTGCAAGGCTTGAGAGTCTTTGTTGACAGAGTTCAAGAGTGTGGATGTTTTGTTACCTTTCTTTGAGGCCATCTTCTGCTTGTTATAGGCCTTCTGTGTTAGGTCACGCAACTGTTGGATGGTCATGGAGTGTGGACAGGCCATGACGCCTAGATGGTGGCTGACTCCAGGGTGCAGATTCTTTAGGAAGAGGCTTTTGAAGTTCACATCCTCTTCAAGGTCAGGCTTGTTGTGTGCACCAAAGTAGGCTTGTCGGAGTCGGTTGTAGTAAGCTTGTGGAGTCTCTTGTCGACCTTGTTTGGTTTCCAAGGCAGTCAACAGTCCATGTTCAGACTCTGGGTCTGGTAAACTCTTTAATCAGGACCTCACGAAGTCGCTGGTAGTTTGACTTTGTTTGACTGGGCTGTCGATCTAGGAAGTTTCGTACCTCAGGACTGGACGTGGCTCTAAGGATGTATAACCTGTCTCTGTCAGTAACATGAGGTCTCATTTCCAGATGAAATTCGATATCTTGCAGGTAAGCCTGGATGTCGTGGCCCTCTGTGGAGTTCGGGTTGAACCTGCTGATGTTTTCAGACAGCTTGTTGAGGTCTTTGATGGTCATCCCGTGTGCAGCTCTAAGGTCTTGGACGGGAGGTTTTCTTTCGTTGGGAGGAAAGGGTTGTGTGGCGAAGGCAGGTGAGGTTTTAGGTTGTGGCCCTTCGCTCCTTTCGTCATATGCCAGTTCTTGGACGTGGGACTCTGCTCTGCTCAGCAGTGATGAGGCTAAGAGATGTTTCTCTTTCCTTGGCTCTTGTTTCTGCTTGTAAGCATATTGGAGTTCTTTTCTGACCATGTAGAGCTCATTGTTGGTATCGACTAGTTGTTGGGTCAGATTGTCCATTTCAGTTCTGTACCTTTCAAGGTGGTCTTTCAAAGCACTGATTTCAGAATTCTTGTCTCTGATGTCATTCTTGGTTTTCTCTAGTAGCTGTTCGGCATACTGGAGTCTGTTTACCAGGTCTCTCTGGGCAGCTGTTGCATGTTGCTGGTCGAGCTGAACTGCTGCCAGGGCTGCTTGGAGCTTCTTAACTTGTTCCGTTGTTTCCTGCTCCCTCTCGTTGGGTGCTTTGAGTTGATCTTGAACTTTCACTTCCAGCTTGTCTATGCGACGTTGAGCACGTGTCAGCTCCTCTTGAAGGTAGGTGATTTGCTTGTCGCTCAGTTTCAGCTTGGTTGTGAAGGCATAGCTTAGGGAGCTGGTGATCTTGACTAGCTCCTCGTGGTTGTTGTTCTGGCTTGAATCTTGTGTCAGGAATCTTCTCAGGATTAGGATTATTATTAAAAATAATAACAGTTCAAATGTCTTGGGGGTGAGGCTGTCTGTCATGCCTCTCAGCCAAGTGTTCACATCTTCCCCATGGGTGATGGGGTCTGCAGTCTGCGGCATGTTGGCACGCTGGGGAGAAGAGAGACTGACACAGATCTGTGTGGAGTAAAAGCCTATGTGTGGTGGGACAACTAAGTGTTGTGTCAGTGATTGTGAACCACTAGTGAAGTGTGGTGATGACTGTGCTGGTCTCAGGATGTCTAAGTAGACTAGAGATGCGAAGACTTTGTCACTCTAATGAGGAAGAGGAAAAGAGAGAAAGAGGTGAAAAACAAATTCAATGACAAGCAACAATTTCTGTTTTTCAAATGAGGAAAATTAATTTTCCCCAATTATATGTTATCAAGAAGGTAAACAATATTATTAAATCTCTTGTTTTGGACAAAAGAATACAATAATAATGCTGATATCTCTTTCCTTAGTCTGACAGGATTGACACCGTACACCTTACAGTTGGACCGCTCACCAGGGAGGCTGCGAAGGCGACAGTTGTTCAACACGTATCTCTATTAAATTGATCTCAGCGTTGGATGAGATGCTAAAACTTGGATTGCGTTTCCAAATGTAGGGAGGTTAGGAAGAACAAAGGAGAGGTTGATTACAATCAAATTCATAAGGGTGATTCGTCTTCTTTGACAAGATTGCGTATTTCATTCACTTAGAATTGATTGATGGTTCTTACATGTCCCTACAAATGTTAAAAGTGAAGAGGAAAGGAAAGGAGAGAGAGGACGGAGATGGTTAGTCTCAGTAGAGGTTATCTCAACTACTAGGAGAGCATTGTTTTAGTTGCTGCAAAACTAATCAAACAAAATAAACTTTAAGTGAAAGAGAGTTGTCTTTCTAATTTATTTGAACTCGTAGTGAGGGATAACAATGTCTCCTTTTAGGGCTCAGGTGTGTCGTTCCCAAGCTAGGATACACAGAAATTAAAAAGTAATAAATGGGCAAAATAAGCAAAAAAAAAATTAAATAAAGGAGAAAATCTATAAATAAAACAATAGTGGCTAAGTGTATAACCAAAACAGGAAGAAAGAGGGGTAAAACGCAAAAAAAAAAAAAGTACAGGTCTGAATAGAATATATTCCGATGGGTAATTAATAAATTAGGTAGAACAAGTTTCCTTAAACTTTCAAAGTTCAAGTCTTATTCGTACCTAAAATAATTAGGCCCAAAAGAGAATACTAGAAGTAATGATCATATGAAATGATCTAAGGGGAAAATTTGAATGATTCCAAATAAATTTAATGTTTCAATTAAATTTGGATTTGACACAATTAATAATTGTGAGTTAGTATTTCCCTTTCTAGTAAAATGCCAATAAATGGTATCGTGAGAAAAGAGAGAAATAAGAGAGAGAAAGAGACCAACAAGTGTTAGTTGTGATCTTTAAAGGGTTAAATCACTTTAGCATTGCCCAAACAGACACTATTCAACCACTGGATGTTAATGCTAACAGCTAACCTTTGAGGCTAGTGGCTTTAGCATAGACTTCAATGTAAATACAACTGTTTCGTTAGCTTAGCAACACCGTGGAGTTTGTTTACATTAGCGTCGATGCGCTGTGCGTGCGCAGTTCCAAAGTTGCTCCGGAAGTAGGTTAAGACTTCCGTGTCACGGTCGTAACTGTGGCAACCAAAACAAACTCTAGTGGACTAGCACATGAATCATTGCATTGCAAGTACAGTTAAGCATGTTACATGAAATGTCGGCGCATTTCAACACTGTACAAATAACAACACCCGCGTTTAGTTGGTTTTGCGATGTGGCGCTTAAACTCTCAGTTCGTATAGAGTTAACTTTAACTTAATTCAAATAGCAGCTTCGTGCTGTAGTTAAGGGAAATCAGCGATCTCGGCAGATCTGAAATCTCCGTGCCAGTTTCTCTGGACACACAAACACAACAGGTTTTCTTCGCTGTTGGTACAAACTTAAAATTCACTTGATCAAGCTTTTTAAAACACTCCCATCACACTCGGACACACGCAGTGTTAAGCGAGATTGCATTCACTTGGTGAACAGGGAAACATTATTCTCTAATATTAACCCAGGGAGTCGAATAGCATTTGATTCGGCAGTGGAACACGCACTGGCAATCAAGCTATGAATAACGAGGCTTTGATAAATAGATTGAGGAACACGCTCAACACTATTCTTTCTTCACCGATTTATTTCCCTTTGAATTAACGTTACTACAGTTTAGCTTCGTTCAGCTAACAGTGACTGAGATTCCCTGCCGGGAGTATAGCTTTTGAGAGGCACTGGAACACGCAGTGAAATCAATTTAGCTATAAACAAGGCATTACAAAAATGAGGAACACGCTCAATTTCTACCTTATTGTACGATCTCAGACGTTAACTTTAAGTTCACTTACTGCCGTTTAACAATGAAGAGGCGGACTTGAGTTACAGCCTCCTCTGCGTTCATTCTATTCAAGCGGTCGCGCGCTGCTTACGTCACGGATCACACACACACACACACACACGTCTCGAATCAGCTTCTCATCTTTCATCCGCAGCAACAGAAAAGATTAAATAACTTGGTTTATCCTCACAATTTAGATTAAACTGCCCGCATTCTCCACCATAATACTGTAAGGGAAACAGGTCAATTTAGCTCAAAGGGAATCATTTAAGATTTTAAAGGGAATTTGAACAGAATCACTGTTTCACGGCTGATCACTGAAACGGCCAGCGATTCACTGAACGAGCCGTTTAACATCAAATCTGCGCTGGATATTAATATCCAAAGTATAGTGAAAACACTATTAATTAGCACAGTAACAAGATCGGCAGTTTAAGACATTAACTTGTGAGCACAAAACACAAGATACTTCTCTTTTCAATATAAATAAGGCTTTATTAGATAAATCTAAGACATATAAACTAATCTAACACATAAGCACACACACTCACACATTCACACAAGTTGCAGGAGGATAGAACGTTAGGAAAGAGTGAGTTTAAGAGAATGAAAATGTGAAAGCCCAAGTTTACAGCAATACGTGAAATTGCATAGACATGAACAACCATTTAATCACTTAATTAACCCTCGCACTGAGTTCCTCAATGAGGTTAAAATTATATTAGATAACACCAGTACAGATGTGAGTCTGGAGGTTACTTGCGTTGCCTGTTTAACGGGGTTCCCTTTGTTGTCGCTGAAAAGGGGGTTTCCCGAAGTTGCTGATTGGCTGGAAGTTCAGTAGTCGTTGAAGTGACGTCTTGGGAAGCCCGTGGTTGGGCGTTGGCTGAAGATGCAGAGTTGTGGGCTGGTTGAAGTTTCAGACGGGCACGCGAGGTCAGACTCGGAGACACGGCGTTACAAAAACTTAACTCAGAACACGAAACTCTCAAACGGAAAAGAAAAGAAGTAAAGTTTGACGAGACTAGGTGGTGTTTCTTCTCATCGTGGCTAAGTAGCAGCAGGCGTGCAGGCCGAAGCACGCTGGAACCGCGCTCGAAGAACGCTAAAAGTGATGACAAAGCATGACTAAAAGCTAAACTACAAGCAAAGCTAAAAAGCCGGCATGACTGATAGCAAAAGCTTGACAAAAGCTAAAAGCTAAAAGCATGACTAAAAGCTTAAACTACAAGCAAAGCTAAAAGCCGGCATGACTGATAGCAAAAGCTTGACAAAAGCTAAAAGCTAAAAGCAAAATTTGATGGTGTCCTGAGTATTTAAACTGGCCTTTTGGCCACACCTCAAATGTTGTCTTGACCAATTAGATACTGTCTTTTCTCAGGGTGTTGCATTGTCTGTCCCACCCATTCATAAATCATATGTTATCTTATCAAGCTCGTGGTCCGAATTTTCCCGCTCTTGCAGGGTATAATTTGGACATGATTCCTATAACAAGAATATGATACATTTGACAAATAACTAATGGTCAGAAACGTTTCAAGCAAGAATATTCGAACACACACATACTAAACATGAATATGATCCCTTAAGCTATTCAAGAGTTATTTAAAAAAAACATACACAATAAGTGATTAGAAACATTAAAATCAAATGTGTCGGTTACATAAATGATATGGAGTTAAGCAATGGACTGATATCCATTTAGAAGTCTTTTTTGAGTTCATTTTGGTGCATATATACATTGGAAGGCATTCTCTGTGCCATTCTGGGGAGTAAGGATATGTCCTGTGGAGACCAGAGGGGTTAACAGGTCTCCTTAGGAATTTCAGTCTGGTTTTGCTAGGTGGGGGGAAGTCAACACATTGTGCAGACTGTTCGAATTGTTTCATAGCTCTTGAAGAAAAGTTTTAGAGTAGTGTGTCAAAATACTGCATCTTGTGCAGACTGTTCGAATTGTTTCATAGCTCTTGAAGAAAAGTTTTAGAGTAGTGTGTCAAAATACAAAATGAAGACTTTATTAACACGCAATCTGCTTAAATTTTAAAATAAATATTAAACCAATAGAAATGTAAGAAATTAAAGTTTCTAGTCAGATCAGAGTTAGGTGTGTTAGATATGATCTAACTATGAGCACTTTACATATGTAAGTAAATTAGTATTGTTACATCCTCCCCTTTAGTCTAGGAGTAAATGGGAATGGATCAAACTACACACATCCTCATACTGTTTCTCAGATAAATGCATAAGATACCTGCATAAATCACCCAAAATACTAGAGTTGTTCAGATGAGGGGTAGAAGTTTGAACCTCACCATTGTCTTTTACAGCACAAGGGGTATTATATAATAGTTATAATAACTGCGCAAGGGACCAATGAAACATCTGCAGACGGAGCAATTTTTGACTGTCTCTCCACACAAGTCTTCAGCATGTTCGCATGATAGACCCTTGTTTTACGTTGATGATCAGGGGTTTAAAAAACAAAAACACTCACACAGATCTTTCGCGATAACACATAGCCCCCAAAAAACTTCTCTCAAAAAAAAACCACCAACAGGCAAAAGCACAAGAACAGAGTCACCAACTTGCAAGTTCCTTTTGACACTTTTTTTTAATCAAACTGTTGCTTCATTTTCTTCTGAACCACAGATAGGTGAGCCTTGGCTACCTTACACGCTTTATGAAGTCTCTCTCTGAAAGAACTCACATAATCCAAGAGAGCCACAGAAGACATTTTTCATCAACACATGTTCATATAACAGTTTCAATGGACCCCTTACGGTGTGCCCAAACACCAATTTTGCCAGACTAAATCCTAAAGACTCCTGAACTGCTTATCTGGCCGCAAACAACAAAAAATGCAGCCCCTCCACCCAGTCCTTTCCTGTCTGCAAGCAATATGGAGGAATCATAGTTTTAAGGGTTTGATGGAATCTTTCCAAGGCTCCCTGTGATTCAGGATGATAAAGACTAGAGACTTGATGCTCAATTCGTAATTCCTTCAAAACTTAAGAATTAGTTCCTTGATCGCTCTGTATTACTCGCGGTAGACCAAATGTGGTAAAAAATTTAACCAAATCCCTTTCAAGGAATGCAAAGGAATGGCTTCTGGGAACCTAGTGGCCGCACACATGATTGTTAACACATACTGGTGCCCTGATTTAGACTAGGGCAGCGGACCAACGCAATCAACAATGAGTCGCTCAAATGGCTCTTCTTTTACCGGTATGGGATACAAAGGGGCAGCAGGCACCTTCTGATTAGGCTTTCCGATGCGCTGACACACTTGTCACACACACATGCAAGAGCAACAAAAATTAGCAACAAATAAATGAAGACCGGGCCAAAAGAAATACTTCGAAATGCGGCAAAACATTTTTGTGACTCCTAAATGACGTGACATAAGATTCTCATGGGCTAATTTTAACACTGGGGCACGGTAGTTAGTAGGCAAGACTATTTGAAATGTCTCGTGCAAACCTTGTTCATCATAACAAGGTTTCCATTTTCGCATTAACACTTCATTCTCCCAGAAATAACCTACTTTAGTGTCTGCTCTATCTTTCACGAAGACTGCTGCCTCAACACATTCTGCTAAGAAAACATCAGATTTTTGTTCAGCCATTAACTTCTCCTTACCAACACTGAAAGGAGCTTCTAGAATTAGTGCCATCTCTGTCCCTTTACATGTCTCACGCGACTTTGACTCTTCAACCTTAGGATCGGCATTTAAAAATGACTCAGAAAGATTAACAACTTCTCGAAACTTTTGCCTTTGAGCCCGTGTCACAGCACATGCTGGAAAAACCGAAGGGAAATAAACCCCTAGATCAGACTGCTCCTCAGTCGCAGGTTTGTGCATCACTACTGGACTAGGAAAAAAAACTTTGCCACCTGCAAGGTCATTTCCTAGAATAATATCTACTCCAGCAACAGTGCCAGAGATAAGGTCCAATTCTAATTTCACTTCGTTCAAAGGCACCTATACACAGCCCATTTCTATACCCCGTACTAACACATCAGTACCAGTATACAGTTTTTCCGAGAAAGGCAAAGCACTCTCAAGTATGAATGACTGACAGGAACCGGTATCTCTTAAAATTGAGATAGGCATCAACTCAGACTCAGTGACAGAGGCCTGCCCATTTAGAATGAAAGGATCATAACCAAAGCATTCAGCCTCTCGCGACGCTGGAAGTGTCCGTGTAAGCGCAACACTTTTGGTTTTCATTGATGCATACTTTTTATTCCATTCCTTACAATCCGAAATTAAATGTCCAGGGTCTAGACAATAAAAACAAACTCACCTGCCTCCCTGACACATAGAATTTCGAACATCAAAGGATATATATTTAGTTACGCACTAAGGGTATGTGACAGCTAGAACAGCTAGTACTGCACAAGCAAAACATTTGCAAATGTTTCATCTCGTCATCTTCTTGCAATGTCTTCATTTAAAAAGTTTAAAAGTTAAACAACCCACTTTGGTTGTATTGTGCTCAAACTCACATAATCTGTTCTGCCTAAAGGATATATTTCAATTATGCAGTCTATTAAAAAAATCACTATCCTGTAATGTTTTCCCCCTTTGAGTAACCACACATGTAGCTACTGACTATCTCCTATATTTGTTTGATTCATCATGAAGCACTTCTTACTTATTTGCTGGCGATTTCAACCGAACATTGAATCAGGATTACAGTCAAATAATTGGCAGTATAATGGATACACAAAATCAGAAAAAAAAAAAAAAAAAAAAAAAAACCTGGTCATTGTATTTCTTGATGTCTCAGTTTGGCCAGTTGTTTGTGTGTAAGGTTGCAGAGTGCATGCCCTTCACAAACATATATCTCTTTCCTGTTTGGATTACTGTGTCATCACATTCACGTTTTGACAGCTGGACCTTCAAGGAAGTCTTCAAGTTCAAGTCTTCAAATCTCCATAAAAACTTATGAATGCAATCTGAGGGATGAAACCGTTTTCAAACAAAACCTCAGAAATCAGAGACATGGAGAAGCATTTCAGCAAATGCATAAACTCAGAGGTCACCCTGGCCATATGTGAGATTGAATTTTACTCAGAGAATGGGCTTCCAAAGGCAGCCAAACCCCACCTTTAATTCAACATGTAAGAAGACATGAAAGCAAAATTTGCTTTCCAGAATCCCCAACACACTTCTCAAAAAGAGAACCCAATGTACCTTGTATTAATATGTAGTGTAGAGTCATGGAAGGGCCACTCATAAGAAATAATCATATTCAGATATAGCCATAGAGCTGGAGTCAATATTTCCGCTATTGCTCACACCCAAATTTGTTGACCATCATTTTTGTTCATTTGTCAATTCTCATTGATATTATGTAATTTCATTAGCCGGACAATATGAATATTAAAAGTGAGATAATGTTTATCATTTTGAATACCCGTGTCAGTGAGTTTCAGCATCTCTGTCTGTTCAAGTCAATTTTGCAGTATTAAAAGTTCCCACAAATTAATGATAAAATGTATAACTGCATGCAGTAAAATACACCAAAATATTATGCAGTTTTGTATGTGCACAAAACCTTACACAAATACATACATATAATTTTGTCTGTAATTCAGTCCACAAAACATGCTGATTCACTTGCATTTGTAATAATATATGCACATGCTTTTTGAATTTGGCAATTTACACATTTTTTTACGTGATGGTGATTCACAAATATTGGTGATTTATACTGTTGACACACTCACAGTAAGGATGGATGATGTGTTAGACCGAGTCTCAAAGGAGCGTCAGTCTACCTCTCTATAAGTTGAAACTTTCATATAATAAATATGTGCACACAAACACAGCAAAGAGTAAAGACCATGCCTTCTCATTTTCTCAGACTTTTGTGTTTGGTTATCTTCTCTAAACTGTGTTTGACCCATATGGGAATCTGCTGGCCAAAATCGTGTTTATTATTACCTCCTCCGTTGCTCCTTTGATAGTACAAATATTGACACACAGGAGGAGCAGTTCACTTCTGTGCTGACCTTAAACCAAGCATGCCCGTTCTCTCTATCACTTTTTATTTGTTCTGGACATGGAAATTAGAGCATTGTAATAATCTTCTTGAGCTGGTCAGGGTAAATGTTTTCAGCAACGTGACATGATTTGTGACTGCTTTGCAGATGATTAAGAATGTGAAACCTTTAAACTGAGTATTCTGGTTGAAACAATATGTTTAGCTCAGAAAAACACATCACAGGTTTGAGGTCCAGGCCAAGCTGTTGTGCTGAGTTCAAGCATTGTTCTACTGTGGTGTTGAACACTTACCACTGAGAGGAAAGTTGCGAGTTGATTGGATCTGATTGCAAGTTATACACCCTAGGTTGTTGTTGTTTTGTCTGGCTTGACAGTGTGTTTTGGTGTGTATTGCCCAAAGCCTGTGCTAAATGTCCAATTTTTATGATAAGTGCCATCTTAGACATATCATGTCTATCTGTTCCACAGGATAGCATGTTTCGTGTGAAATGTAAAAGTTAAAACCTTTGCAAGATCCAATCAAACAGCTTAGTGGTATGAAAATTGAATTAAAAAAGAATGCTGTTTCATTACTTTACCTATTGCAGCCAACCATCACAGAACATAACCCACACTTCCTGTAGGAAGGCAGCAGGAAAAAAAAAAAATTAGTTCATGTTTACCATAGCAATTAAATTACCTGATAAACCTTTACCAAGATAAGATGGGCTCAGATTGACCCCTATGTTAGTGACACAAGAAACTGAACTGAATGATATGATCTGTGGTGATTAAAACTTAAATATTTAAACTCAAAACACAATCAGAATGTTATACACAAGAAAGTCTGAATATTGTTAAAAACAAAGACTAATCCAGACCTCAGGCACCAAAGCGCCATGATTACATTTTTTTTTACAGGTTGCCAGTGTGTTCTGTAAACAGAGATCTAGTCACTTAAGTTGTTTGGAAATAAACAATTTCAGTTGGCCTGGTTAATATTGACACAGTTTAGACGTGTGCTAAGCCATCAGATCACTGTGCCATCCCCTGAAGGAGGGATGCAATGCCAAGTTTAATATTTTTAGTGTCATTGATTAATTGATACAATGTTGTGCACAAATAAATCAAGAACCAAGAATCCTAGAAACATTCTTTTGATATAAATCAAGCTATAGATTTATCCACATATCAACATGTTGATCCACAAGATAAACATGTGAAGAATAAATACATCTAATATTAATTAAGCTATTATAATAGCTTAATATTATATGTATTTATTCTTCAAATGTCTATGGAATGTTATTACAGATTGACTTATCCATTGGTCATGTTGATCTTGTGGATCATTATGTTGATATGTGGATAAATCTATAGCTTGATTTATTTCAAAAGAATGTTTCTAGGATTCTTGGTTCTTGATTTATTTTTAATAATCCAACAAGGAGACACAGGGCACAAGGAAGAAGTTCAAGACCCGACAAGGAAACATGAGGCAGAGTACACATTTATACTAAACTTAACAAGGGACAGACAGGTGCGGAGAATCAACTAATAATGAGACAACAAGAACAGGAACATGACCAAATAAGGGAACACTGAACAGAAACAGGGGCAAAACAGGTCCATAATCCTGACATATCAACCCCTGGGTTGTATTTAACCTAGCATTTTTTAGAGGTTTCAATTTTTTTTTTTTTTTTTTACATTTTCTAAACTTTTTAAATATCACTATAACCCACCATATAACCAGTGCTTGAGATATTTTGTCCTATCAAACATTTGCTGACTGATCATAAAGAATAATTTGTTGTCAGTCTGAAATGGCATGAAATGCAGTTACAAACATATGTAGCAAAGAAAATAGCTTGAGTGGAAATGACAGCAGAACCTGTGATATGAATCATGAAAAACAAAACAATTATTCAAATACTGAATCAATTAAATATATACAGTGTGTCACCATTGTTAATTTGCAGTAAATTGTGGTAGATTAATAAATCCACATTTTATTAATAGCATTTAATTTTTTGTATTTATACAGGTATTTTATGTTAAAATCTAAATAAATGTGGAAAGCATTATTCAATTCAATTCAAGTATATTTGTATAGGGCTTTTTACAATACAAATCGTTGCAAAGCAACTTTACAGAAAATTAAGTTTCTAAAATATTTAGGAGTAGCTTAGTGGTGACTTTCAGTTTATGTGCATATGGCAGAAAAATCAATTAAAGACGTAATCAAACAGACGATGAACCATATTAACAGCAATTATTATATGATGCAATCAAACTTATAGCAAAATTTGGTAGTTCTATATGTGTTTCAGGGTTAGCATCATCTGAGGTCCTCTGAGGGGTTGGCATCATCTCTTCTCAGGTGTTCTGGATCTAGGCTGGAGCTTGTGTAAATCCTAGTTACCAAGGGATGTAAATCCTGTGGCAAAACAGAGAAACAAATAGAAACATAATTAGCGTAGCTTCTGTTCCAACCAAGTAAAATTAATTAGTTTGACCCAAGCTAAAGAATAATAATGTGCATTTGATCAGATAGAACTGCAGTCCAAAATTTTGAGATGCATTATTTGAATGCTTTGCCAAAGAGATGTGTTTTTAATCTAGATTTAAACAGAGAAAGTGTGTCTGAACATTATCAGAGAGGCTGTTCCAGAGTTTGGGTGCCAAATGCAAAACAGCTCTACCTCCTTTAGTAGACTTTGCTATCCTAGGTACTACCAAAAGTCCAGCGTTTTGTGACCTTAGGGAGCGTTATGGATTGTAGCGTGTTAGAAGACTAGTTAGGTATGCAGGAGCTAAACCATTAAGGGCCTTATAAGTAAGTAATAATATTTTGTAATTGATATGGAACTTAATAGGTTACCAGTGCAGAGACTGTAGAATTGGGGTAATATGACCATATTTTCTTGACCTGGTAAGGACTCTAACCACTGCAGTAGTTTGTTTATTGAAATATGCATAACAAACACCCAGCACAACAACACAACAGTCCATTACAAAAGTCAAGAATACATGAACCATCAATGCACTAAATAACAACTACCTAATCAGAAATAACTATACAAAATCAGAACTAGCTTTTCTGCATCATTATAGAAAACATCATTATTTGAATTTTATTTATTAATTTTGAACCACCAAACAATCAGATATTGTTTTAAATATCCAAATATTGTATCAGCTCACAGATTCTGTTGTGGCGGCTACCAACTAAAAGTTCTGGTGGACTGATTGGACAACAAATAAACAAATATGTTGCTGTGGTTTACTGAACAATCATTTATCAGACACATTTACTTATAGTACCCTTATTATAAGGACACAAGTCATGTCTAAAGGGACAATGGTGGTAAACCTTTTCAATCCTTAGTATTAGCTTATTACCATTCAGTTATTCAAAAGTGATACACATAGTTATTTGCGAAAATCCCGTGTTTCTTAAAAAATTATCTAAATGACTTTATCCTGTGTTAATTTCTTAGGAACAAGAGGACCCCAACAAGCTTGCTACCAGCTGGCCTGATTACTATATTGACCGCATCAACTCCATGGCAGCTGTAAGTACTTCCTTTATTATCTGTATGTTTCTAACATGCACAACAAACTTTTGGACCCTTTGTGATAAAATCTGATTTTGACACAAATTAATGTGGAGGAAAAAATTATACTGAATAAAAATTTACCAAAACATTTGCAAGCCCACAAGTTATCAAACAAATAAACAAACAAAAAACAGTTCACTTGTTATTACTTGCACTAATGTCTGTTCATCCAGAATACTGAATAATCCATTTGCACACTGGAATATTTTTCTATGCACTTATTTACTGCCCATTGCACCAGTGTTAATGATGTTCATAGTTTCTGCTTATAGTGTACATACACTTATTACATAATCCATCTGTACAGTATCTTCATAGTACACCTATCTTTATATCATGGTGATAGTATTTAAAAATCTGTGAATTATGTCCATAGTACTGCCTTATCTGTATATGTATTGTACATTTGTAACATATTGTAGACACTGTATATCCTTTACTTACTGCTTATTGCACTTCTGGTTAGATGCTAACTGCATTTCACTGCCTTGTACCTTACATGTGCAATGACAATAAAGTTGAATCTAATTTTATTTTATCTAATCTAATATATTATATTCTAATCTAATCTATCAATATGAATCAGACTAAAGAATCTGGAAACCTGAAGGTATTATGTCTAAGAATGTCAGCTTTTTATTTTATTTTATTTTTATTTATTTATATTTTTTTTTTTTAACTATTATGTGACACTAGTAGGCAAACTAGTTTAGTGATATTTTAGTTGACTCATGCTAGCAAAATCTCATTCATGCACGTTGTCGGTGATAGACTGCCAAAATGTAATCACCCTAATGTCCTTATAGAAATGTAATATAATATTAAGCTACCTTGCAGATGTGAGCTGCCCCTGGCAACACGCATTGTTTAAAGTTCAACTGATTTTGCAGATGTTTGTTGGCTATTGACTTGGTTTAATAGAATAATCTCTCTTTGAACAGTGGATTCCCAGCATTGCTCTAGTACCCCATTTCCATGCAAATTGTCGTCATTATTGTCATCTTAAATGCTTTAGCAATCGAGGCCTTGATAGAGAGATATGATACTGTTTTTATGGTCAGACTGTGGTGAAAAATAACAGCTGTTAGTTAAAGGAGTTCTATGCTTTTTTGCATTTTCAACCTCCTACAGTGCAAAATGGTCCTATTTGTGCATGAAAACGGCCTGCAAAGATACAACGCACAAACTCCACTCCAAAGGTAGTTAATTTCTATATCAGTAAGCACTCTTTCTGAACTACCTCAAATGCTTTGATTGTAGTCCTGAGGTTTTTTTTACAAGAACATACACACCACAATATCCCTAATTTAACTAATTCCTGCCCAAGGCATATACAAAAAAAAAAAAAAAAAAAAAATTATATATATATATATATATATATATATATATATATATACACTGTAAAAAAAAAAAGTCTGTAGTTTTTACAAAATAATTTTGGCAGCTGTGGTTGCCAGAATACTTTTGTAAAAAATACAGAAAAAACTGTAAACACAATTACGGCCAAAAACTGTAAATTTTACAGTATAAAACTGTTATTTACAAACAAGAAAATTTGAATGTAAACCAGTAAATTCAACAACGCACACTGCTATTAAAATCTGTTTTGTACCTTTAACATACTGACAACCACCATAATAATGCAGGTGGTAAAAGAGAAAGCCACATGAAGAATCGAAGTTCATCACAAGTAGCTTTGCCACAAGCAGAAGTTTATATTAATATATAGAAGGTGCACAAAGTCATTCATGCAAACACAAAACACCATCATGGTGACACACGATACTTAAAAAAATTCAATAAACTTTCATTAAACAGCAGAAGATGTAACATAAAGCCCAAATGTACAACTGATAACAAAAAACTATTAAAAAAACATGATTATTTAAACAAAATACTTTCAAATGTGGAGCGTCACACAGGGAATTCTGGGAATATCAGTTTACAGTTTTTTGACTGTAAATTATACATTGATTTGTTCTTTTTTTATTTCTAAAAACTGTAAAATTAACAGCATTTTACTGTAAAATTACATGAAATGTCTGGTTAGATCTTTTACAGTTTTTCCCTGTATATAGTACAGGAACTTACTGTTAACCTATTAACACTTTTTTTTGTAGCGTTTTTACAAAATTGTACAGTTAAAATGACACTTATTTTTTACAGTGTATATATATATATATATATATATGTATATATATATATATATATATATATATATATATATATATATATATATAATATTAATAATAATAATAATAAAATAAGAAGGAGAGGGGCCTGGTTGAGTTAGTAGTTAAGTTAGTAGTTCAAGAGACACAGTTTCCCACATCTAATACTGTATATTTATACACATGCAGCCATTTACATTCAGAGACATAACCAACTGTTTATGTGAATTTTGTGTTTATGACAGTTGAGACAGAGCTGGCTCCCTGTGCATGCACTTTATGTGCGCACTCAGAAAACCATATTTCAGAAGTTTAAACTGACAAGATTTTTTAAAAGAAAAGAATAAACTTTTCATGATAATAAAGAACTGCAAGGTCATGTGAGTGTGAACGTTATAGAGATGATTATCAAAATTGATTAGATGTTTTATTTGTTGCGTAAGCTGCCAAGCACAGCCCTCTTCTGGAAAAGGGGGCAGGGAGCAGTATTTTACAGTGGCCGAGAATGCAAAACAAATCACAATTCTGAAAACAAAATAACAAATTCAGAATCAGAGTCAGAATCAGATCAGGATCAGAATCAGAATTAGCTTTATTCTCCAGGTGTGCGCAAACATTTGTTGTGATTTTTTAAGCTGCTCCTGGTACATTCATACATACCTACATACACATCTGACATGAGAACAGAAAACATTTAAATAGTAAGACTTAACAATAAATAATAATAATAATGTATATGAATCTGGAACAGCAGTTTATGTACAGATTTGTACATTATTTACTCTATATACAGGTGTATAAATAAAGAGAAATGTATAAGTATTAACATAATACTTGAGAAAGAGGCATTAATTAAAGATGGAGAGTTAATTACAGAACACAGGCAATGATTAATGTTTTAGTTGTTTAAGCTGGAGATGGCATGGGGTGGGGGGGTGGGCGCTGTTTTTATGCCTAGATGTTCTAGTGCACAGAGATCTGTAGCATCTGCCTGAGGGGAGAAGTGCAAACAGGTTGTGTCCGGGGTGAGAGGGGTCTTTGATGATGTTACATGCCCGTTTCTTCACTCTGGAGTTGTTTAAGCCCTGAAGGCTGGGCAGGTGCACACTAATGATCCTTTCTGCTGTCCTAACAGTCTGTTGCAGTCTTCTTAAATCTGATTTGCTGGCTGACCCAAACCAGACAGTTATAGAAGAGCACAGAACTGACTCAATAACAGCTAAGTAAAACTGTGTCATCTGTGCCTGTGGCAGGTTTAACTTTTTCAGCTAACGAAGGAAGTACAACCTTTGCTGGGCCTTTTTCACGACTGAGTCAATGTGAATGTCCCACTTCAGGTACTGAGAGATGGTGGTGACCAGGAACCTGAATGACTCCACTGCAGCCACTGTGCTGTCCATGATGGTGTCCACTATCATCTCCACAGTTTTGAGCATGTTCAGTGCCAGGTTGTTGTAACTGCACCAGACAGCCAGATGCTCAACCTCTTGTCTGTAAGCAGACTCATCGCCGTCCTGGATGATGCCGATGACTGTAGTGTCATCTGCAAAAACTTCAGGAGCTTGACAGAGGGGTCAGCAGAGGTGCAGTCATTTGTGTAGAGGGAGAAGAGCAGTGGGGAGAGAACTGAGGAGCTCCAGTGCTGATGGTGCGGGTGCTCGATGTGAGTTTTCCCAGTCTCACTAGCTGTTGCCTGTCTGTCAGGAAGCTTGTGATCCACTGACAGATGGAGGCAGGTACAAAGAGCTGTGTCAGTTTATTCTGAAGGGTGTCTGGGATGATGGTGTTGAAAGCGGAGCTGAAGTTCACAAACAAGATCCTTGCATAAGTCCCTGGTTTGTCCAGATGTTGGAGGATGTAGTGCAATCCCATATTAACTGCATCATACACAGACCTGTTTGCTTGGTAAGCAAACTGCAGGGGGTCCAGCAAGGGTCCAATAATATCCTTCAAGTAGGCCAACATCAGTCTCTCAAATGACTTCATTACCACAGATGTTAAAGTAACAGGTCTGTAGTCATTAAGTCCTGTGATTTTTGGTTCAGGAGGGGACTACACACAAATTTATATATATGTCAAATTTATAAATACACAAAGGTCCAGGGATCTGTTGAAGATCAATGTAAAGATTGGTGATAGCTGGACAGCACAGACTTTGAGGCACGCTGGAAAGACACCATCTGGGCCTTTGGCTTTCTTTATCTTCTGCTTTCTGAATCATCTTCACAGATCTTAAGTGCAGGCTGAGAAACAGGAGGGGGGTGTTCATTATACATTTATTATGTCCATGCTGTGAGATGGTCGGAGTGGGTGTGGGGTGTCAGACCAGTCTTTTTCTTTTCAAACCTGCAGTAAAACTCGTTCATGTCTTCAGCCAGTTGTTGATTGGCCTCAGTGCTGGGGGATGGGGTCTTGTAGCTAGTGATGGCTTTCAGGCCATTCCACACTGATGTAGAGTCGTTGCTTGAGAGCTGTTTTTTAGCTTTTCAGAGTAGTTTAACTTTGCCACTCTTATCTCCCTATTCAGTGTGTATTTGGCCTGTTAGTACAAGGCTTTGTCCCCACTCCTGTAGGTGTCCTCTTTGGCCTGGAGAAGCTGTTTGAGTCTTGCACTGAACCAAGGTTTGTCGTTGTTAAATGTTAAATAAATCCTGGTGGGAACACACATGTCCTCATAGAAACTAATGTAGGACATCACGGTGTCAGTAAGCTCGTCCAGATCAGTAGCTTCAAGCTCAAAAACACTCCAGTCAGTAAGTTCGAAGCAGGCTTGTAAATCCTGCTCTGCTTCAACAGTCCATCTCTTTACAGTTCTTACTACAGGTTTAGCAGATTTGAGTTCTGCCTGTATGCTGGTAGAAGATGAACCAAACAGTGATCAGAGTCCCAGAGCCGCTTGGGGGACAGAGTGGTATGCGTCCTTTAAAACTGTGTAGCATTTGGTCCAGTATATTGCTGTCTCTGGTGGGGCATATGATGTGCTGTCTATATTTAGGCTGTTCACGGGTGAGATTAGCCTTATTTAAATCACAGAGAACGATAATGAAAGAGCCTGGATAACATTGTTCTGTGTGTGTGATCTGATCAGCCAACAGTTCTAGCACAGTTTTCACACATGCATTTATGAGCAATGTACACACACACCAAAACAACTAAGGAGAATTCCCACTGTGAATAAAAATGCTTACAGTTAATAAAGAGAGTTTCCAAACTCCTCTAGGGGTCCAAGGGTGTTTTGGAGGCCTGGAGAAGTTTTGACATGCCCTGGCATTTCGTCACCTTAGAATTATAAGGTTCTACCTGCTTTCTGAGCAGTTTTGAAATACTGAGCTTAAAAGTTTTAGCATTCCATATAGCAAAAATGATATGGGGAACAAGTTTCTTTAAAACATGAAAATGACAGGGACCCTTTGTATTCTAAATGTACAATATCAAAATCCTCTCAAATTTGTAAATGTGGATTTATGGAATGGGTCAAATGCAGATGGAACCTTCTAATTCTAAAAAAAAAAAAACACTTTTCGCTTGGAAGGTTCTATCTGGCAAACATTTTTTTGAAGCAATAATTTTCAAGATACACAAACAGTTTACTTATAATTTGATTTCAAATGTAAAATGAGTTTGTTGACATGCATGAAAACCGTTACATTTAATGGTTTTTATGACATTTATTTCATATTTTAAATGGATTTTTTTTTCTTGATCATGTTAAGCATAAAATGCAGTGCTAAATACTTTGTCCAGTGCAGATGTTAAATGTAGGCAGGAATATGATGGGTAATTTAACACATTATTGCAGGAACCATTTAAGTTTAAGTTTCCTTTTGTTTAGACAAAGCAGCTACTGTAATAAATCTGACCAGGACTTTATTCCACAGAAAGTGGGACAGGTAAAATGGCTTTCTCTAGACATCAGTATGGCTGAAATAACATGCTAATGTTTATTGTTGTAATTAAGACCAAATCGATTAAATTGTTGAGTTTTTGACTTTTAAAGCTTAATATTGTAAAATTTAAGACATTTTAAGACAAAAAAAAAAACAACAAACGGCAAGAAAACAGACTATGCTTCAGCAAAGGTGTTTAACAAAGTTTAATAAACATTGAAAAATGTTTCACTGACTATATATAACTAAAAATATTTCACATTTAAAATATTGAAATTACTTCAACTATGCAACAACTCAGTTTTTACCAACAATGTAAAATTTTACATTTAATCTCACTTAATGTAGTATACACTTAATCAAATAACATACAGCTCAGTGGCTTTGTTTACACTGCCAGTTAAATGTGACCCAATTCCGAATTTTTGCTCATATGTGACACAGATCGGATCTGTTTTATGACTGTGTAAACGGGAAAAAAACGCATGCATTCGGATATTTCAAGATCAGATTCAGGCTTCATTCACATGTGGAAATAAATTGGATATAAATCAGATTATGTGCCAATGTGACTGTCATGTAAACAGGCAGATCGGATTTTCTGAGGCATTGCGTTCTATACGCAGAGGCAAACCAAGTGGGGGCCCCAGGCAAAATTAATATATGAGGCCCTTTTAAAAGATTATTTTGTTAATATGTTTTCGTTACCAAGATATATATTTACACAACACAGAAAAAGTAGTTAAAACACATATAATAGAACATAAATTAGTCTTCATCTTTATGGCAGAAGATACAATACTGTACAAATACAATCTTGCAGATATAGTACAATGTGAAAATATGTACAATGTGTACATATATAGTGTGTTGGCTATTTTGAGCTACAGGCAAAAAAAAAAAAAAAATTATTTTTTACAGTAATGGATTATCACCTTAAAAATGGTGCTTACGAGCCTTAGCTACAGCAAATGCTGTCACTATGTCCTCCATATCCAAATTAGTGTCAGTGCTGATAGCCTCTCTTGGTTCATTGTTGACCTGAGGTATGTTTTTATCAGCTTTACTGGTTTTATTAGACAACTAATTAGACAACTAATTATGTTAACTCAACTAATCTGTGCCAGTTTGAAAACGGAGGCCGACGCATCACGAGGAAAAAGCAAGCACATCCAGCATAACAGGTGAGGGGGTCCCCGAGGGGGGATGCAGATAAATTGCTCTATGTTATTAATAATGACATTTCTGATTGTTCAATGGTCAGCCGTCAGGGGCCGCCTCAAAATGTCTACCTTGCCAATTGTCTGCCTTGCCTGCCCTATTGCTACGCCTCTACGTCATTAAAACTATGACAATTTGGTACTTCTCCACGGTTTAACGACGTCTTATGTCGGGCTATTTTAAAATAAAAACTGTATAAAAAAAAAAAAAAAAAATCTTATATCTTATGTAATTTTCAAGCAGAAGTGTTTGTGAGCAGGTTGGGCAGGTTGGTATTTCACGGGCAGGTGGGGATTATGCAAATGTGTTACCCAGTTATGTATTTCGGTAACAGGCAAAGATTCGAAAATATGATGACTCGTTAAGGCGATTCAGAACCGACTCTCTCTTTTAAGAGACAATATCTTTATTTATCATGCCCTTTTTTGATTAACAACTTTGCAGATTGTTTTGCTTTAAGGATAGCTACATTATAAACTGCAAAAGAGATATTTTTCAAAAACCCTTATGGCCTGCTCTTTAATAATCAATTCATTTGTAATGAACACACTTAAGTTATTTTTACATTTGATTGTTTTTCGTACATGAATGCTTTAGTTTAGATATAAAATGATAAAGATAATGCATTATTTGTTTCTTTCCAGGCTATATGTTTTTTTTTTTTTTGTTTTTTTTTTTTGCATCTGTTCTTATTTATAATAGCAAAGATAAAATAAAAAATAGCGGTATTGTGATTATTAATATAGTAATATTTTTTATTTTTATATTTTTAATTGCTCATTGTGACTCGTTTTGTCAGCACAAGTCACATGATTCTCATGCGATGTTTTAGATGGCATGGCAAGTGTAAACACATAAATTGGATATGGGTCACAATTGAAAGAATATGTAAATGGACAGCCAAAAAAAAAAAACGGATATAGGCAACAAATCAGAATTGGGCATCAAGACCTGCAGTGTAAACGAGGCCAAAGAAAGCTGATCTTGATTGGTCCTCGTGTGTGCATTCGAAGTGCTGAATGGCTCACACAGATAGAACCTTTTCGAACCAAGTTAAAGTCCCAAAATGTACATAACTTAAAAAAGAAACATCACATAATGTAAATAACTTGTCACAGAATATGCATATTTGATTAACTCAATTTTGACAAAAAATGTCAGATAGAACCTTATAATTCCAAGGTGATGATTTGTGCTTTTGTCAGTTGCTTATAAACATATTAATGGCTAAAGTCTAATAACACTGTAATCAGCACAAACTGGGCTACAGTAATAAGTGAGCAGCATGTATGTACATGATTGTGTTCTTGAGAAAGCAATGTTTACGCGTGGTTAGTGAAAAAATATAAACATTTTAAGTCACTGCAATAAGGCCATAAAACACATACAGAATATTTATTCACAATACTTTTGAGAACTGGATCTTGTACCCTAGAGTTTTTGCTTCAAAATGATGTGTACATTATCTTGTTTACTCGCTCATAGAAAACAATATATTGATTAAAACTTTTATAAGAAACTTTTTGAGTAGATAGGGTCTATGCGAGAAGGTGTCAACTATCATGCATAATGCTGTGATTCACACTTGAAAGCCCGCATAATGAGCCTTTCAGTCAGGTGTGTGTGACTAAGAGGGAAGAGATACAACACAAAATAACATGAAAAAAACAAACAAGAACATTTAAACATTTTATTATAAACAAAAAAAACTTAGCTATCACACAAAATAACTTGAGATTCACTTGCGAGTGCAGTTAAACAGTTTATTAGGAACAATCAAAGCTGACTTTCAAAGCTGAATTTTTAACATCATTACTTCAGTTACATGACCCTTCAGATATCATTCTAATATTCTGATTTGCACATTGGTTTCATATGGATTACTTTATCACAGAATATTTGTTTTCGTTTAAAAGTAGACATGTCAAGCTTTCTATAGATATATCTCTCATGACTCTTTGTTGATTATTTGCTGAGTTACAGTTCATTTTAATGACGCGTTCCTAAATGAAGATCATGCAGACCAAGGCGGCAGACAGCGCACCCTGTTTGTTTTCTTTATTTTATAAATGCACAAAGTTTTTGTTGTTATTATTTGTGTATACAAATAAAAGTAGACCCATTACAGATTCAATTGATGTATTGCTCTTATCTGTAAGATCAAAACTAAAAGTGTAATTTAAGTTATTGTTGGTGTTATCAAGAGAAGATACCACAAAACGCATATCCGCGTTTGTCGACCCCAGAGGGTTAAAACTGTCATATCTGTACACCAGCCTTCATTGATGTAAAAAGATAATCCACCATGTCTTGTTTTACCCCACGACTTGGTGACGCAGTCTGCTCTGAATAGCTGGAATCCCGTTAGATGTAGCATGCTGTCTGGGATGGCTCTGTTCAGCCATGTTTCTGTGAAGCAAAGTGCAGCAGTTTAAAAAGTCCTTGTTTGTGCGGGTGAGGAGTCATAGTTCATCTGATTTATTTGCTAGGAAGTGGAGATTGGCCATATGAATGCTCGGCAGCAGAGTCTTAAAACCACGCTGTCAGAATTTCCTGAGCGTGCTGGTGCGCTTCCCTTGCTTGCGTCACCTGGAGCACTTGTATAGGAACACAGCTCCTCTGACTAAAACATCTAAATGCTCAAATGTCCAGTAAAACATCTAAATGCTCAAATGTCAGCAGAAAGTTATTTGGTGTGCTACTTCTGATATACAGGAGGTTGTTTTTTAGTAAAGCTGATTGTGGAAAAGTTGCTTGAGACAGGACAAACAAACAAAAAAAGTACAAGTACCAAGGAGCGACATACCGATGCTGCCATCTGCGGCGACATCTTGCCATCTGAAAACACAACAAAATATCTGACAAAACAGAAGAGGTAGGTATACTTTGAGAATGTATTACTTACTGCTGACTGTACAAGATATCTGCCAAACAAGGTATACAGGAAGTACAGTAGACTAGTGGAAAATAATTTGGAGATGTTCTTAAAGTAGCTCAGTATAAATAAGTATTACCCTTACTGTGGAATAAAATATGACATGCTTCCAAATTTCAGTGGTCCATGTGGAAAAAATCTCAAGCTTGTGAAAGAGGCACAAAAGAAAACAGCCATGTCAGTGAACATTACGGGTAGCCTAGATAGTGATAATATAGCTAGAACATGTGTCTTGCCACTGTGATGTGATCCTTTGATGACCGTTTCAATGGACCGTTTCCTCCAATTTTTTTTATATTTTCGTTTAAAAACATATGTATGGACATTTATAACACTACTCTGTATTTTATTACCTTTGAATCAGATTATAAGATAGTTAATGCTAATGCGAGGGTGTTCTAAAACAGGGGAGTGATAGTAAATTTGACATAGTTCTCTTCTAACTGCCTGTCACAATCACCAGCTGGAGTGCCCATGAGCTCCACCAGTGGCACTCCATTCCTGACTTTTACCATTCACCCAGGGCTCCATTTCCCATAATCCTTTGACCAAGACTCATCTGCACTCATCATCAGTTGCAGTCACCTGTCTCTCATTACCTCATCAGTCTCACACTATAAGAATAGCACACAAACACTCTCACAACGTGGTTGATTTCTAGCCTATAATGTTTCCTGGTCTTCTCTGTTTCATTGCCTTGCCTTTGTTTTCTTTGATCTTGGACTGCTTTCTGTTTTGTTGTTGTTTGCTGCCTGCCCGTCGCCTGTTACTGGATTACCCTTTTGGTTTACCTTGTTCTACTGTTTGCTGGTGTTTTGACCCTGCCTGTCTAACTATGTCTTAATAACAAAAAAACAATATCGATCCACACCTCCTACGTTACACTACCGTCATCAGTATTTTTATTTTATATAACCCATGAAAACACTATCGTGGCATTTTTCTTTTGTTATTTGGGCAAATAGGAATGCAAAAAACAAGGCAGAGGTATGTATAATTGGGATTTTTTTTATGTGGAGTGGAGAGAATATACAGTATATATTTAAAGGGGAGAATATAAATATAAAATATTAAGAGTTCAACAGTCTTTTTATTAGGAAAATTGAACTGGAATTAAGATACATATTTAATAGCCTACATAGTTCAAAAACTGCCAGTGTTATGGAAGGAGATTCAGACAGTAGATGAGAATGAACAGATATGTTTATTGATGGCAACAGAAGCAGGATGGATAATGGCAGGTGAGTAGGTAGTTGAATAGATAGGTTCCCAGAATAATAGTGGATAGCAGTAATACTTTGGGTTCTTACAGGAGCTCATGGAATGGTTGGTAGTTGGATGGTTAATGGCACACACCTCACCGGTGGACGTGACTTGAGGGGGGCGAATGGAATACAGCATTCCATTCGCCGGTGGACGTGACTTGAAGACGAAGGAGGAGACAGACGCTGGAGAGGAGCACAGGAGGTAAGTACACAAGGAAGGTAAGGATATCGATCTTTGGCTGGTGTAGCATAAAGAGTCCACTTCGTATAAATGAGCCCAGACACTGGAGTAGTGTGAGGTGTGTGCTTATGAGGCAGTCTTGATGAGGGTGATCATGAGGAGCAGGTGTGTGTACTTAAAACTCAGGTGAGGGTGTGTGCTGTGATTGGGTAGTGAGTGAGCCTGGCCGATCTGTGACAGTACCCCCTCCTCCACGGCCCGCTCCTGAGGGCCGAGGACCCTGACATTGTTGTGGTCTACCTCTTCCTCAGGGAGTAGGATAGTCGGGATGTGTAGAATGGAAAGCCTCCAGCAGAGTAGGGTCGAGAACGTCATCCCTGGGGACCCAAGACCGTTCCTCCGGGCCATAGCCTTCCCACATTTTTCTGCTTTGAGGAAGAGACCTCCGCAACTGGCGACGATGTTCGGCCATACTCCAGGAGTAGATGAGGATATCATAAATATAGATGAGGACAAACTGATGGAAAATCTCCCGGAGTATATCATGCATGAAGACCTGGAATACAGAGGGGGCGTTGACTAATCCATACGGCATGACAAGATGTTCATAATGGCCAGTAGGGGTCATGAATGCAGTATTCCATTCGCCCCCCTCATGTATCCGGATGAGGTTGTAGGCGCTGCGGAGGTCCAACTTGGTGAATATGGTGACTCCGCGGAGATGTTTCTGTGCTGCTGGGACGAAGGGAAGTGGATAACGAACTTCACTGTTATCTTATTGCTCCTGTAGCTCAAGTGGTAGAGCATTGCGTTAAGAAGCGCAAGGTTGGGGGTTTGATTCCCCGGGAACATATGATAGGTAAAAATTGATAGCCTGAATGCACTGTAAGTCGCTTTGGATAAAAGCGTCTGCTAAATGCATACATTTAATTTTAATTTAATTTATTGAGAGCCCCGTAATCGATGCAAGACAGCGAGCCTCCATCCTTCTTGGCCACAAAGAAGAAACTCGAAGCAGCAGGGGATGTTGAAGGGCGGATGTAGCCTTGCGATAAAGACTCTTCAATATACTCCTCCATGGCCTTTCTGGAAGTGAAAGTGGATAAATCTTTCCACGGGGCACTGGCTCACCCGGCATTAGATCGATGGCACAGTCCCATGGCCTATGTGGTGGCAGCTGTTAGGATTTCCTCTGGCAGAAGACATCCCTGAATGGGCATTGCAGGCAGGAATATGCACTGACTGTTTTTCCACAGGGCTTTCAGTGGACGTGGAGTTGATGGTAAATGTCTCGGGTTGGAGTGCTGGTGGCTGAGGAGGGTGAGGGAAACAGTCAGGGAAACAATTCCTGCCCCACTTCAGGATCTCACCAGTCTTCCAGGACATGATAGGGTTGTGCTGCACAAACCACGAGTGCCTAAGAATCACGTTAGCGGTGTATCCCTCCAGAACCAGGAGATGAATTATTTCTTCATGCAACAGTCCGACTTGGAGATGGATGGGACTCACACTGAAATGAACGTGTCTTCGGCTAAGTGATTTTCCTGTTATCGACTGGACTTGGTAGACGGTTTTGGTGGTAGCAGTCGGAGGTTGAGTTGGCTGCAGAGGCTCCCAGAGATGAAATTTCTGGCTGACCTGGAATCGAGAAGGGCATGTACTGGAATAGATACATCAGAGGCAGTAAGTATTACAATAGCGGTGAGGGGCTGCATATTCACAATTGCCGGCTTAATAACACTCACCACGGGTCGAGGAGGATGGATTTCTCCACAATACAGACACAAACCCTGGGTCAGCCGCTTCTGCCGCTCAGCGGATGCAAGCCAAATTGTATCCACTTGCATTGGTTCGTGGCCTGGTTCTGGAGTGCTGGTGACTCAGGCCGATGGAGGAATGGAGTGCCTGAAGATGGGGTTTGCTCTTCAAAGCAAAACTGCATACGATTAGCACATCTGGTGGACAACTGCATGAAGCATTCCAATCCATATGAGCCATCATAAACCGCAAAAATCTCTGTACAAGTCCCTGCTGATAAGCGATGAGGAGCGAGCGCTCATTCCAGCCGCTGGCCGCAGCGAGGGTTCTGAATTTGAGAGAGTATTCATTAATGGACATGGAACCTTGACAGAGATTATATAACTGCTCACCAAGTGACGAATCACCCGCTGATCTGCCAGAGACTTCATGGAAGTGTTCCAGGAAGTTATTCAGAGACGCGTTATGGTACCAGCTTCAGCCCAGATGGTTTCAGCCCATTGGAGTGCTTGTCCTGTCAGCAGAGAGATGATAAATGCAATCTTCACTGTGTCAGAAGTAAAGAGATGCGGCTGCATTTCTAGGGCCAGTGAACACTGTAGCAGAAATCCTATTGCACTCCTCCGCCGTGCCAGAGAAGGGCACTGGTCTGGCCATGGGACTGGCGACAACTGATGACGAAGAGGTTTTGACGTTTGTGATGGACGTAACAAGAGGAGTCATGGATGCGTTGGAGAGGAGAACAAGCCAGACAGAATCCATGAGCTCCTGGAATGGGACGTTTGCACTCATGTTGCCTTACTGTAGTGGTCTGGTCTTCTGTTATGGAAGGAGACAGTAGATTAGAATGAAAATGTATGTTTATTGATGGCAACAGAGGCAGGATGGATAATGGCAGGTGAGTGGGTAGATGAATAGATAGGTTCCCAGAATAATAACGGATACTTACAGGAGCTCATGGAATGGTTGGTAGTTGGATGGTTGATAGCACACACCTCACCGGTGGACATGACTTGAAGACAAAGGAGGAGACAGACGCTGGAGAGGAGCACAGTAGGTAAGTACACAAGGAAGGTAAGAATATCGATCTTTGGCTGGAGTAGCATAAAGAGTCAACTTCATATAAACAAGACCAGACACTGGAGTGGTGTGAGGTGTGTGCTTATGAAGCAGTCTTGATGAGGGTGATCATGAGGAGCAGGTGTGTGTACTTAGAACTTAGGTGAGGGTGTGTGCTGTGATTGGGTAGTGAGTGAGCCTGGCTGATCCATGACAGCCAGTAGGAGCAACTTTTGGATCACCATAAATATAGAAAATAAAATATAGAAGTTTTCCTCATAACAGTTGTACACAAAGCAGCGCGGCTCTCATAAACGCTACCTTATCAGGCATTATTCAGGCATTAAGATGAAATGAAAATGACATTGAAACTTTTCTGAAGACAGATTATTAGCTACCATTCTATTCGGTGGATCACCAGTCACATATGTCATCAGGTTGTGGCTACAGTGTTGAATAAAGTGATGCCATTATTCAAAAAGGTTTTTCTGAGTCATCATTTCACATTGTTATAAGGTTATTGTAATATAATTAATGCACATAAAGCTCAATCTGCAAAAACAATCTTGAGAAAAGCCTACACCATTGTCCTGTTTATACACCAACATATGGGTGTGTGTAGGCTACAAATTTACAATTAAACTGCGAAAGGTATTCGATGCAGTTTGCCGTGCTCGTCCGTTAACTAGTGCAGTTATGCCACACAAATATCTTTATGATGGTTTACACTAAGAAAATAACATTTGCATTGCAGCTGCAAGAGATTTTTTTTAACTTTTCTCTCACAGCGTTGCTCCCATGCTGTGTTCTGCATGATTAACTTTAGGCAATGCATCCACTATTATTACAAAAAAAAAAAAAATAGCATGAGAAGGCGATATATGATTTATTAAATAATTATTAATGATAGCAACTGTTTGTAGTCTATACTTTACACACAGTGTGTAGGGGGTAGGGGTATTTCGGAACGCAGTTTTATTTTAATTTTAATTTTTTTCCCAGTTTTAGGTCCTAAAGGCTTGCAGCAATATTTTTTATTTTTTTATTTCTCTTGACAACTAATATTTTTTTTATCGTGATCTAGACACAAGAAAACATTTTGTACTTCTGAAAAAAAAAAGGAAAAAAAAAGAAAGAAAAAATGAAAACAGGTTTGAAAATGCCCCCTTTACCTATACTTGGATTTGTCGTTGTGTTTTCTGATTTGTTATTTTGTTTTCCAATTTGTTGTTGTGCTTTCTGAATTGTTATAATGTTTTTGGAAGTGTTATTTCGTTTTTTAGATTTGCATTTGTAATTTGTCATTTTGTTTTCAGAATTGTGATTTATTTTGCAATTCTCAGCCACCATAGTATTTGCTTTAAAAGACACATGAAAACTAAAAGGTTTGGTGTATGTAAATGCTACTGAAGTAGATATTTAAGGATCAGTGCTTGTAGATAGGAATAAAACGGGAAGGTTTGGTCTGTGTTAGTATTTCTGAAGTGGATATTTATGGCTAAAAAACACCCTTTAAAAATATGTATAGTAATTGAACTCTGTTACCGTTAGCCTGGACATGGTTTATAGCTTTTCTGAAGCATGCCTGAGCTGACATGATCAGTTTTATTTGTTTAAAACCAGAGTAAATGTTTGACAAAAATCACCTGTATTTCAGATGCAGACACTATTTGCTTTTGATGAAGAGGAAATGGAGATGAGAAACAAGGTGATAGAGGATCTAAAGACAGCCCTCCGGACTCAACCAATGAGGTTAGAGAATTTAATTCTTTATATTGATCCATAATTCTGATCTCCAGTTCAAGGAGTCAAGAGTGAATACCTTGATTTAAAAGAGCTGCTCTCAGCAAAACTAATTGGCAACTAATTCCGGCTTGGATTATGTGGGAAGTGCATTTTTCTACAGATTAGGATGTCTCTGCCATCTGTGAGGACTGGCATGGAGGCGAACATTACTGCATCCGTCTTTGTCTGTGACTGTCTTCTGTATGTTGGTTGATCACTACTTCTGAACACATTTAAGTGCTGTGTATCATTCATTTAGCTGAAACATTGACTTACTGCTTCCTGTCTATAGTCCTGGGCCTTTTTGTACATAAAAATAAGTCAGAATGAGACACCAGTATCTTTTTTCCCTTCAAAGATTGACTAATCTTTGAGATATATTTTATCGCCAAGCCCATGCTGTCTTTAGACCATTGGTCTAAAGTCTCTTTCTTCACTGCTGTCAAACAGAACCAGAGCTGCTTCTCTGAGTCACAAAGAAAAAAATGTCTAAGCTGTCAGTCACACTGTATCCAATCATCTAGACATATAAGGCAACTTAAAAAGGACTGACTGTTAAAATAACTGCTTCCACATTGCCATATATGAGGGACCGTATGGACCATGCATGTAAATTTTTTTGTGGTCAATTTAGTCACTAAATGTTAGATGGTTTATTTTTGTGATCTTGGTTCTTTAGAGAGATAAAATGCAGTATCATCTGAGTGACCCCAGCAGTGCAAATTCAACAACTGCTGTAAGTGAAGTAAAGTGCAGTTTACACGACAACATTTTCAGCCAAAAACTGGAAACTTTTTATGGGTTTTGCCTGTTTGTTTTCATGACAACTGTGTTTTGGGGACTGAAAACACATAATTTTAAAAATGGGTTTCAAAGTGCAAGTTTTTGAAAACGCCACCATTATTGTTTCCATGTAAACACCCAATACGGGAATCTTTGAAAATGGTGATGTCATGCGTTTGGGTAGTACATATGTAGATAATACAGCGTTTTTGGCAGTTTTCACAGATATGTGAAACGCAAATCATATTGAAAACATCATGTATACGTGAAATTTTTTAAAAACGCAAGGGAAAACCTTTCTTTTTTTTTTTAACTACACCGTTGTCATGTAAACGTAGCCTAAAATGTACACAACTCAAGTAGCCTGCAATTTAAAAGCAATCAAAAAAGTATTAGCTATAAATAGAAGTAATCCATGAATTTTTATGACAAGTTCTTCGAGAGCAGCTACAGTAGCTGGGTCTCGGATGTAATCTGCTAACTGATGTAAATGTGGCTTTGAGGCTTGAAGGTATTTTTTGCACCTCATCAATGCCAGTGCAGGAATTACTTTAAATGAGCAGAAAGAAATTAAAATATTGAATACCCAATTTACGTAATAGTGAAATGTATTAAATACAAGTCAGCCCGAGTGTTTTTTAAATCTAGAACAACTTTTTTTCATACAATTTTAAGTGTTTATTTAAATTATACTGTTTTTGAAATTGTAGCTTTGTTACCATCAGTTAATTTATGGCTTTAGGAGTCATTTTACACTGTTATAAATCTAACAAGTGCCATAATTAGATGATGTAACATCCAAATCTGTCATGCAATAACCGGCTTTATCCAATATGGAAAATGCTGCAAACACTGCCCACATGAAAACTCAAGCAAACCTTATTTGCAATGTTATTACAGCCTTTTTAAGAACAGATCATTTGCAACAATCTGATGTAACTTACAGTAGTAAAAAGACATAAACGCTCTCTTTGTGGATCAGGTTCACAGGTAAAAAAAAAAAAAAAAAAAAAAAAAGGTACAGTTAGCACTCTACGGCTGTTTACAGTTGTCAAAAATTTTCTCGAACAATGTCACTCCATATTTGCTTCACAATCTCTTGAATGTTTTCAGAAATATCAAAACAAGTGCAGAGGAATTTTTAATAGTGTAAGATAATAAGATAATAGTAAGATCCTCTGTTTTATTAACATTTGTTAGCCCCTTATTTAATACTTCTCAAGCTGTGATGTAAAGGATATTTTTTTAAACACATAAAAAAAATAAATTAAAAAATCCTGCCCCAACTTCCTGTTTAAACAGGAAATTTTGTCAACATAGGGGAAAAAAAGACATGCCCAAGTCTGGGCTAATTTGTGGTAATACTATTAAAATCTTGTGTGTCTCATTTTATCATTGATTAATGATCTAGGAGTGTTCCTCTATACCAAGGGTGGCGAACTCTGGTCCTGGAGAGCCGCAGCCCTGCAGCCCTCCAGCCCTCCAACTCTAATTAAAACTCACCTGCTTGTAGCTTTCTACTAACCCTTCAGGTGTGTAAGATTAGGGTTGAAGCAAAACTCTGCAGGGCTGTGGCTCTCCACCACCAACATTCGCCACCCCTGCTGCACTTGCTATCTTTGCTCAGTAGAAAGTTAGCCTGCTGAGACAAAAGTATCATTCATTACTCAGTGCAAACAATCTGCAAGTTACTTCATCTGTTATTTGATGCATCTTAAGATGAATTTGAGAAGACAGCAGTGGCGGCCTGTCTACTTCAGTCCCTGTGCCATATACGTATACACACCGTATATATTTTGAAAATATTTCCATGTATATATTTATTTTCATATTTATATTCATTATTATTGATATTATATATAAATATTTTTAAATGTATAAACAACATATTTTTAAATGTATAAATGCATGTGTGTGCATTTACATATACATAATAAATATACACAGTAAACACACATATATGCAATTAATCATGATTAATCATTTGACAGCACTAGTAGGAAGTAAATTATGTATATAGTTAGTAATGTAATATGTCTTCATACCTTTTCCCCATGATACTCTTTCAGACACTTAACCTTACACTGTTTATGCATGTAAACATTACTAAGTGGTGCATACATTAATTAACTGGTTTGGCTTCTTGATATTATAATTCAGTTTTGTATTTGTATTTGCATTACACTGCCATCTCACAGCAAGAAAGTCCTCCAGATATCCTTTTTTTTTGGATATTGTCTTCAAGTTTCATGTGCTCCACCTTTTTTTTCATTTGTTTTTTTTTTTTTTTTTTTTTTTTTGTTTTTTTTTTATTTTTTTTTATCCACATTCTGGAAGGAGTGTGCAGATGGCAAGCTTTTCTTAATTTGGTATTTTTAATATAAACTGTGTAGCCACGACACAGGGCCTCTGTCTTCACACAGCTGGTCAGCCAACATAAAATGTCATTCCAAAGCAAGATAGGTTTCTCAACATCCTCTGGAAGATCCTGAAACTCTCACCACCACAATGAGGGGCTCAGACCGGGAAGTGTACTTGTGTCAAGTCAGTGAGAGATATGGAGACAACATGTCTATTGATCTTTTGAATTACTGAGGTACTTTCTGCAGCTTTAAGGGGGTGATTAATTTATTTTTATTTATGACATGGAAAATGTGATGTAACTAAACTCACTGTGGTTCAGTTTAGGTCAACGGAAAGTATGTTCAGCTTAAGGAATGTTTTTAGCTATGTTTGGACAAAAATTGCCATATTATTCTGAGGATGAAATGTCAGTAGGGTTTCAATAAAGAAACAACCACCTTCTTCCCCCTCTTCTGCAGTTTGTGTAAATAATCTGACGTCCTCTCTCATAACCAAATATTAAGTTTCAAAATACTAATGATATGACCTCAAAGAAGTCCAAGTATGTGGAACTCAACTACTTTTTTTCACATTTGTTGAACACTTTAATGGAAATTGCACCGCAAATGCTTTAAGCATTTGGAAGGATTTGTGTTTTTCTCTCCATGCTGTGAGAAGTGTAGTAGCTAGGTCCAGTGAGCATCAATGACTGAAGGAAAATAGAGTAAAGTGCAAGAGAGGTAGCTTTAGGCAGCTCAGAAGTCATCCTGTGAGGCATGGTTTTTGTTGGCAATGGTTTAAAGGGACAGTGTACTACCCCACCTGTGCCCCCTACATGCTCAGCTTCCAGGGTAATTTACACACTCCTGGCTGCTCTTTCCAGACTGGTGAACTGTAACTGATACACAATATTGCACACGTGAGTGCTTTTGTTCACACTGAGTCTGGCTGAGTGTGACTGTGAACAGGTCGGTAAGGCACTTTATCAAGGCTCAGCTGGCTTCATTTCATTGCTTATTTTACTGCTCATGTTATGACTATCCCAAATGATCACTAAAGACTACAATCACTTTTAAAACCAGTTAAATCACCCTAAATAGCTTTAACCTTTTAAACCACCAGATCTAGTGTTTCATATGACAGCTTTCCAATCTATATATTTTTTGGGGGGTTTTGTGTTTTTTTTTTTTTTTGACTTAAGTTCTGGTGACACATCTGGACCATGTATCAAAGCAGCTAACGCATATGAGATGCATCTTCTGATTTGTAGCGTCCCATTCAGTTTTTCCTTCTGAAACTTTCTACAACTTGTTTTTTCTTTCCTTTTTTATAGCCTTGGAAGCTATTGTGTGTCACTCCAGTGGTTTTAGAGAAAGTAGCGTTTGCGCAGTTCACTTAATACCAGGATGCTTTCAACATTCTAGACATGTTTCAATCTGGCATTAGTGCTTTGCATAGTACTGAGTCAGCATTGCTTAAGGTTACGGATAACATTCTGTTATCCATTGATTCTGGGTCATCTGTCATCTTGTCATCATTTACCTCCAGTCTCTTGTGGTGTTCCGCAGGTATCCATTCTGGGGCCTCTTTAGTTTTCCCTCTACATGCTTCCCTTAGGTTCTGTTTTTCAAAAACAGAAAAAAAGAAAAAAGAAAACATTACTTATCAATGTTATGCTAATGATCTCCAACTCTATCTTCCAATTAAACCAGGAAACAGTTTTTCATTAGATCATCTCTCTTCATGCCTTGATGAAGTGGATGGCAAATAATTTCCTACAACTGAATGAAATTAAAACTGAAGTGCTTCTGCTAGGTCCTGATGCCAATAATGACACTAATGATTAAAAGACAGTTTGGCTTCTTAAGTAACAACCTACAAAGTCATGCAAAAAAATCTTGCAGTTTATCTTGATCCTCTGCTCCAGTTGGACAAGCATGTAAATGCATTAATAAATAGTGGCTTCTTCCAGCTTAGATCTGTAGCAAAAGTAAAACACTTCCTTTCTAGTAACCGCCTTCAAATCATGATTTATGCCCTTGTTTCTTTCACCATCAAATATATTCTATAATTATATTAATTGCTACTAATATACATCAGTTCTAATATTTCTCATAGTAAAGCACTTTGGATCAACTACAGTCGTTTAAAATTGTGCTCTGACGTAGAGTTTGACTAGACCCTAAAGTGTCGCTGAGACCCTGAGCAGTAAGTCCTGCTTCACTAACATCTGCACCTCCACAGTACAGGAAAATGCTAATGATGCTAATGACTAAACAGGGTCATGGAGACTGTGTTCAGGGGTTCATAATGAGATTATCAGATGTGGGACTGGAACTAGCTGACCTTTTTAAGGAATCAGGAAACAGCACCTCAATGAACAAATGTGGATTTTATGCGGCAAAGACAGTGTTCATCAAAAGTTGATACAGAATATTCAAGTAAAAGCCCCAGAACAGATCACACATCTTATGACTTAACACCCAATTTTTATGTAAGTAGCCTTGCTTGCCACCATTGATGTATTATTCAAACCCTGTTCCAGAATGTGAGTTTCTTGGCTGAAAATGAGTGTCAGTTGAGAAGGAAGTATTTTCCACATTGGAATAATATGAATAAAAGTTCATGTGAAATTTTAAACTAGAATCATGAAAAGAAAGAACAAAGAAACAAGGTAATAATAGCATCATCAATAATGGTTTTATTAATATTTTAAATTTGAGACCATAATGAAAGCATGTATGTGTGTTTGAATGAGATCTGGGAGAATCACTGTTTCATGTATTATTGATAAATGTGAGATTAATGATTCCAAACATAATTTCTGACTGAGAGCCATATTGTATACATTTCAAATGACCCTTTACAAATGACCCTTTATAACAACATGGTACTAAATATGTACAATATTTATATTCCCTGCTATTTAAATAGTATTCCTAGGTATTTCAAAGAATACAACAATGTTTTGGTAAAAATGTTTGGCGTAAGATGACAAATTAAGAAATCTATTTACTATAAGCCCTTATGTACTGTAAAAAAAAAACCCATTGGAGTAGCAAAATATGGCCTAACCATGAAACTGAATGTGAACTCTTAGCACAAATTTGATGTGGAAACTGGATAAGGGGCTAATCCAGATGGTAGTGGTGAGGTGAGGTGAGGTGAGGTGAGGTGAGGAGAAGCCAAATAACTGTGAACCAGCTGTGATCTCATGTGTATATTGCTCCCAAAGATTACAGGTCGCCCAAAGATCAATAAGCCATGCCAGGTGAGACACATCTACTTTGGAACTAAGGTTTGATCATGTTTGCAGGAGATGAGGAGCCACACTATATGGGATAACAACAGACTGATTTATTCTAGGTGAAGGGAGATTCATGGTTTTCTTGGCGCCAGCTGGCAATGAAAAACATGCATCTCCCTTCACCTAGAAAGGGAGCTTCAGCTTGGCAAGCATTGATTTGAAAACAATGAATCTATTATGATTACAGATGACAAGTCACTGCTGTCCCTCAACCACCCCCATCTCTCTATTGTGTCAGTACAGTCTCTGTATTTAGTTAACATGGAATAAAAATCACATAAAGAGCAGGAATGTAGAAACACATTGTCACTTGATTGGCAACTCTTGAAAAGGGGTTAATGACATGCTTGACCTAATTAATCTGAATAATGAGTCCCTGGTTTAGCTCAATATGAGGATACATGCTCATTCTGCATTGACAGGTTTTTATGGTTGACTTGTTCAGTGTATACCGTTTTATGTCTTATATATTTGTGCATCTGAGTATATAGAGAAGCCATCTGGGACTTTTGCCAAGATTTCGGCTGATCAGAATGTTTCCACAAGAGAAGCTTTAAAGATAGTCCCTTCTGGTTTTTACTTCTAAGTACTGGAAGTACTTCCTAAGATCATTTGTATTCAACTGACACAATTTTATTTATATAATTCATGTCTCCTGTTCTAAAGGTGAGTATTGTTTGAACGATGTGCTGTTCATGTTTTTGGGAACAGCGCGGCAATGATAGTTATGTTTCCTGACATTCTATTCATTGGAAAAAAAAAAGTCACCTTTGACCTTTACTCTCCTTTCAGGTTTGTGACGCGCTTCATCGAGTTGGATGGCTTGACGTGTCTTCTGAACTTCCTGAAGAGCATGGATTATGAAACCTCAGAGAGCCGCATACATACATCCATCATCGGCTGCATCAAAGCCTTGATGAACAACTCCCAGGGCCGTGCCCATGTACTGGCCCACCCCCAGAGCATAAACACTATCTCCCAAAGCCTCCGCCAGAACAACATCAAGACCAAAGTGGCTGTGTTGGAGATCCTGGGTGCTGTTTGCTTGGTGCCTGATGGGCATAAGAAAGTATTACAGGCAATGGTACACTACCAGAAGTATGCTGCAGAGAGGACTCGCTTTCAGGTAAAATTGCTTTTAATGAACGTTTTGCAACAGTAGGAAAGGAATTTAGCACGAAATTCTACTAGAAAACACATTTTTTTGAGGGTGGTACAATAGTACTTGGTAATTCTAGCTCTATAATCTGACAGGATGTGTAAAATAATTCATATGCGCATACCTGTGATGGTACATGAGTCAAATTTGCCATAGAGTGTAATCCCTGAGTGGTAATCTTAGCCTGCTGTTAGGCTAATGAACAGTATTACTGTGTTGGAAGGGTTGGATCATTCAGTTTATTTAACATTTACATTTTATGTCATATTCCTGTGTAACATTTTATAAGAGTACTCAAAATCTTGCATTATAGATATTTTCTCAGATTCGTACATCTTACAGCACTTATTATAGTAACTGTACTAAAATCACTAACTAAGGTAAAATAACTCCTTTTGTGGCTTATAGTTTCATTAATGCATTTTCTAGGATTATAATTTATTTTAAACTAAAAAAAAGGTGATGGCAGAAATAGGAGAGTGTCAGATTATGGGCTGGATTTTGGGGAGTCATTGTGCATTCTGACATTTTTAGCGTTTTCGGGTTTTTTGTCTGCATTTCTTAAAGCACTTCTCAGGAGACATGGTAATTTTAACCTCAGAGCTGTGGAGGCCTCATCTTATGCAGCATATGTAGGGTGATTTGTCTTTACTGTGTGTTTATTCAAGTGTAGTTGACATACCTGGCAACAACAAATGCCAGTGTTTGAAATAGTAGCCTTTTAAGCATGGTTGATTCCTAGTGACCCAATAGATTTCTGAGCACTCTTGACACAACAAGCACCATAAGCAGACATTAGTAACCCATTCCAGAGAAAGAACAGAGAACATTCCCACCTGTTTCCACTGACTTTAATAAAAGGACTGTGATAAGAATTTGCCATTTGTTGTCCTTATCAGCCTATTAGGTAAATAGAAAATCATAGTTGGAGCATCCATGAACAACCCAGTAGTAAAACAGTTGAACAGTTTAAAAAAGTTACTTTACAGTGATCAGCAGTCAGATTTTTCACATTATACATCAGCTTATGAGTTGTCTTGCTATCTACTATCTACAGAAGCATAATTCTAAAGACCGTGGAATCTCATAAATTAAAAAACTTTACATGAGCAACTTTATTAGGAGTCCTTCACACATATCAGAAAAATAGCTCTCTTTACTTGAAAAAAATACAACTTTAAGGTGCTTGCATTTAACATTTACTTTCTCTTTAATACTCATATAAAAAACAAAAAAACAAAACAAAAACAAAAAAAGCAAAACCTATATTAATTAGATGAAATCTATCTTAACTAAATCAATTTTATTTAATTTGATATTTTTGTATTTTTTACTCAGTCTCTTTTGAACGAGCTGGACAGAAGTACAGGACACTACAAGGATGAAGTAAATCTGAAGACAGCCATCATGTCATTCATAAACGCTGTGCTGAATGCTGGGGTTGGAGAGGTCAGCTGATGACAGAACTTCTCTAAAATAAATAAATAAATAAAAAATGATATGATAATATGTATATATATATGATATATATATATATATATATATATATATATATATATATGAAAGTGAAAGTGAAAGTGAAAGTGACGTGACATTCAGCCAAGTATGGTGACCCATACTCAGAATTCGTGCTCTGCATTTAACCCATCCGAAGTGCACACACACAGAGCAGTGAACACACACACACACTGTGAACACACACCCGGAGCAGTGGGCAGCCATTTTTAAGCGTTGGGGGTTCGATGCCTTGCTCAAGGGCACCTAAGTCATGGTATTGTAGGAGGAGAGAGAACTGTACATGCACTCCCCCCACCCACAATTCCTGCCAGCCTAAACTGGAGAACAAACAACACATCCATTTATACTCCTACACACAAACAGCCAAACAAAAACTCACCCCCTATATACACACATACATACAAAAACACACACACACATTATTAACGTGATGATTTCCTTTGTTTCTTCTCAGTCTAGAGTTTCGCCTTCATCTTAGGTATGAGTTTCTGATGTTAGGAATTCAGCCAGTCATTGAGAAGCTGAGAGCACATGATAATGTCACGCTCGACAGGTACAGAACACCAGTTTAAATAGTGCTCCTTTTCTACCTTGCATCATACTGTTGCTTCTAATTGAAAGGCTTGTTTGTTTGTTTCAGACATCTGGACTTTTTTGAGATGGTGCGGAATGAGGATGAGTTAGAACTGGCCAAACGCTTTGACATTGTAAGATCTTTTACCTATTTGCACATGCCTGTTTTCATAACATGTCCTTAAATTTACAGAGCACTTATGCACAGAACAGCTTGGTATTATTAGATTTGTTTATAAGGCTTCTGGCTTTATGTGTGTCCTAACTGGAAAAAAATTAATGGACTTTTTTTGTCCAGACACACGTGGACACCAAGAGTGCTGGGCAGATGTTTGAGCTGATCAAGAAGAAACTGAGCAACACAGATGCCTACCCCCACCTTCTATCTATCCTAAAGCACTGCCTCCAAATGCCATGTGGGGATCTGAACTCTTCCATTTTACTCATTCAAAATATCTCTTTTATTTTTTGGAATAATTTGTGTTTGGAATACCCTTTGCTTGGAGCTTGGAGCATGCCTGTGATGTCTTGAAAATTGAAATGCTTTCTTTGTAGGCAGCTTAATAAGTTTGGAACAGTGCCTACTATATATGTTTGTGCTTTGCATAATTCCCTTTATATTTAATTATAACCATCCCTGCATTCCACAGCTAATGAAGTGATGGTTTCAGATTGTAAAACTGTATTACTTTGATAGATGCGTGGGACTAAGGAATTATCATATTCACATGATATGTACATGCTCCAAGAATACCATTTAAATATCATGTTACATTTCCAGAAAAGCATGGCATTACCATGACAATATATCCCCAAAAAATCTTGTTTATGCCTTTGTAAAATGTTTTTAGATAAACGTGGTGCAGGCAGTATACAGCAATGGCAACTTTTAGACCGCATCCTTCAGCAAATTGTTCTACAAGATGAGAAGGGAGAAAATCCAGATGTTTCACCCCTGGACAATTTCAACGTTAAGAACATCATTAGAATGTAAGTGCCTAACTCAAAACACTTTCAGTTCAAAACACATTGTGTACATGATTTTAACTATCAAATATTCAAATAATAATACCGCTCATGAAAAGTTAACTTTAAGTTTATTAGAGTAAAGTAATATTTTTGAAGCCAAAAAGTCATGATAAAGTCCTGGATTATCTTTGGTTCTTTTAAAGATCAAAGCTTTCCCTATCTCACTGCCCACTATAGGGTTTCAAAAATGTTTTGTGCTCAATAAACCACAAAGCTATATTGTGGCACACTGCTGCAAAACACGGGTCTGTCATGATCCTGCCTCAAGACTAGAGAAAATCAAGGACAAGAGGGCAGAATCATGACACTATAGTCTAAACACTGGTATTGTGGTCATTAATGTGAATAAGAATGTTGAATTTCCAGCCATGTGCTCACCACAGGTGTCCAACAGTTCTCTAGGCAGGAAAAAAAAACAAAAAAAAAACACTTATTTATTTTTTCCTTGGGTCATTTATCACCTCAGCTGTGATCATTCACCCAACTTTCCACATTTTTTCTGTCATTTTACCAGTACCAGCATTCTTTGCTGATTTCTTGGTATATTTTCTCATTTCTTAGTATCTCTTTGTCCTCAAATTTGCTGGTTATCAATTTACTTGCCTCACATTTTTACATTTCTAATTTATTTGCTTTTTGCATTCCTTGTCCCACTTCCATCTACACACAGTCCAGATAAACTGAGTGGTGAGGTGTCCAAGGTGAGGTGAGGTGAGGTGTCCAAGTCGCAACATCTAACTACTGGGGTGCCTCAGGGCTCAGTTCTTGGACCACTTCTCTTCTCTGTCTACATGGCATCATTAGGTTCTGTCATTCAGAAACATGGCTTTTCATAGCATTGCTATGCTGATGACACTCAACTCTACCTCTCATTCCATCCTGATGATCTATCGGTAGCTGCTTGCATCTCAGCTTGTCTAACAGACATTTCTTGCTGAATGAAGGACCATCACCTTCAACTCAACCTTGCCAAGACAGAACTGCTTGTGGTTCCAGCAAACCCATCGTTTCATCACAATTTCACCATCAAGTTAGGCACATCAACCATAACTTCTTCAAAAACAGCCAGAAACCTTGGAGTTATGATTGATGATCAGCTAACTTTCTCAGACCACATTGCTAAAACTGTCCGGTCCTGCAGATTTGCTTTATTCAACATTAAGAAGATCAGGCCCTTTCTTTCGGAACATGCTGCACAACTCCTTGTTCAAGCACTTGTTCTGTCCAGGCTAGACTATTGCAACGCTCTCTTGGCAGGTCTTCCAGCCAGTTCTATCAAACCTTTACAATTAATCCAGAACGCGGCCGCAAGATTAATTTTTAATGAGCCGAAAAGAATACACGTCACACCTCCATTTATCAACTTGCACTGGCTACCAATAGCTGCTCGCATAAAATTCAAGGCATTGATGTTTGCTTACAAAACCACCACTGGCTCTGCACCCCTTTACCTAAATTCATTACTTCAGACTTATGTGCCCTCTAGAAGCTTGAGTTCTGCAAGTGAACATCGCTTGATTGTGCCATCCCAAAGCAGCACAAAGTCACTTTTACGGACTTTTAAATTAAATGTTCCCGTGGAATGACCTGCCCAACTCAATCTGAGCAGCTGAGTCCTTAGCCATCTTCAAGAATCGGCTTAAAACACATCTCTTCCATCTTTATTTGACCCTCTAACTTTTTCACTCACTATTCTAATTCTATTTAAAAAAAAAAAAAAAAATCTAACTACCTTTCTAATCTTTTTGTATTCTATCTATTTTATTTTCATTTATTATACAATTATATAAAAAAATACCTCTAACACTAGCTTGCTCTATTCTTTTTCTATTCTATCTGTTTTCTTTTTATTTATAATATTATTTAAAAGCCCTTGCTACGTATACTGTATTTAGGCTAACTGAGACTTGTTATAGCACTTATATATCATTGCTCTTTTGTTGTTTTTGATTGCTTCCATTGTCCTCATTTGTAAGTCGCTTTGGATAAAAGCGTCTGCTAAATGACTAAATGTAAATAAACATTTATGGAAATCCATGTGCTCTATTTCCATGAGTGTACCACTGCCAGCTGTTTAAGGTGGCATTGGAAAGTGTAAGCAAAGAGAAACCTACTACTAGCAATCATCATTTTTGTCTGTTCATGCTTACCCATAATGTTTAACTCTTTCCAGTTGCAAAAAATTACCTTAGTGAAACAGAGCTGTAATGTACTGGTTGCATTCAGGACATCTTGGGCAAATGTTTCTTTAACCAGTTTAGGAGTAAGTTGTCCAAACGAACAGATAAAATATTTTTTTATTTCCAGTGTTGGCTTGTAGCTGACAATTTACTGTGTTACCCCAATAATGTCAGTCTGCCTACAAAAGAATGTCAAACAGCAGGAATGTAAAAGCTCAGTTCCAGGAGGGCCGGAGCTCTGCAGAATTTGTACCAACCCTGCTCCAAAACACATACCTAGACATACACATATAGTTCCTCTTCAGGAACTCGAGCTGCGTCGGAGACGCTTTGAGGAACGCCCTCAGCATGAACCGCTCTGAATCACGTGTGTAATCAGTCCAATGGATGGGCGAGACATCATAGGCAGGTGACGTCAGAGACCAGGAAGCTTAAAAGCACGTGCGGCGAAGCCGGCATTAGCCTTCTGTCTTCAGCAAGTGCTCTGTGTGTGTCAGTTGCTATCTGTTTGTGAATCTTATTTAGTGTTGTTTGTCCACTGATAAGCTCCATTTGTCAAAGCTTCAATCAAGAGAAGTCTTGGGTGAAAGCAGGCAGCGTTCAGGCTGTGTGTTTTCCCTGCCCGCAAAAAAAAAAAAAAAAAAAAAAAGGGTAGGGACACATGCAGTTTGTGTGTTGTCTGCTTGAGAGTGAAGCGTGCAGAATCAGCTCTCGAGGGAGTTGACGGCTGCAGTGCGAGCATTTTGCTTCACTCTCAGAAGGCTCTCTTTGAGGAGGGAGCCTTCACTGGCATTTCTTGCGGTGCCAGCCCCACTTTCGCCGAGGCGGAGCGGTGGTTTCTCTCGCTGGTTTCGCTTTCGGATCCGCTGGAAGGAATGTAGACAGGCAAGTCCCTATCTTCTTCCTTAACCACCAGATCCGGCGCCTGCTCTCAGTGTTTCGGAAGTCCGCGTTTGCTGTACTTTCTCCCCGGTGAGAGGGCGCGACGCTCTGCCTGTCTTTCTCTGAGGAGATTGATGTGGAAGGCGTCGATGCGCTCGCCAGTTGCACAAGCATCAGTTACACAAGCATCAATTACACAAGCATATTATGCCTGATATTATAATGAGCAGCTTTAATGAGGAGTGGAGCTCGCGCAGTCAGCTCTCGGGGGACTGATTGTGCTTTTTTCTCGCTGTTAAGTGTTCCGCTCTTGCCGGACACGCTCGGACACCTCGTTCTCAAGGTTTGGAAGCCTGCGCTGCAGTTTCTTCCCCCTCTGAGGCGGAGCTCGCTGCAGCATTCATCTTTCTCTGAGGAGATTGATGTTGTTTGTGTGACTGAGTGCCAAAAAAAAATAAAGAAGAAGAGTGCACTGCCGAGGCAATGTGTATATTTTTTTGTTTCGTTTTGATGTGAATCTTTCTACACCAGACCGTGTTTACTCGTCTGTTATTGACTACATGCAATTCTGAGGAATAAATTGAAATATTTATCTGACTATGACAGTTAGATGTACAGGGGCTCCTGGGTTGTAATTTCTCGAGTGAGAACACGTGTTTACCTCTCTTCCTCTGAGGAGGTTGAGGCGGTCAGGGGCTGCTGGGAGCAGTCCCAACCCTACCGTGTTCCAGCCCCTCGCGCTGGGGGTGTCACTTCTTGTACTCCGCTGACGCTTGAGTCAGAGTGGCGCTCTCAGGCTGAAGGCTTCTAGTGGAAAGCAGTTCTGCGGACCGTCATTTTCGCTGAAGAGCCTTCGTCATAACGTCCTGACGCATAGGCTTAGGACTTTTTGAGGGCCAGCTCCCTCTGGGGAAGAGCGGTATACACTGCATTACATGGTGCCCGTCTCTCCTCAGGGCCCTCAGGAGATCGATCTGCCAACCCTGCCAGTGTTCCAGGGCGCAGCGGTCTCCGGCGAGCGCTTCTCTCAGTTACCGCCCGGAAACGTAGCGGTGCTAAGAGGCTCATGACCTCTACGGAGGTCCCTAGAGCAGCTAGTACGGTCGTCCCCTTCCGGTCTGCCGCTTCAGGGCACCGAGCTAGTGGCTCTAGGCGCACCAGAGGCCAGTCTCGCGAGACTGGATCCCCTACGAGGTCACATGGCGGTATGGGAGTCCCTGCCAAGTGTACTTCATGGGGTCCTGCCCCGAGCAGGATCTGGTCTAGTCTTCCTAGCAGATGACGTGGGTCTGAGGACCGTCATTTTAGGAGACTTAAGCTATGAGATTCCTGATGCTGTGGCTCAGGACCTCAGAGGGCAGGCCCCTCTGGGGAAGAGCGGTATACACCGCATTACACGGTGCCCGTCTCTCCTCAGTGCCCTCAGGAGATCGATCTGCCAACCCTGCCGGTGTTCCAGGGTGCAGCGGTCTCCGGCGAGCGCTTCTCTAAGTTACCGCCCCGGAAACGTAGCAGTGCTAAGAGGCTCGCGACCTCCTGGGAGGTTTCCAGAGCAGCTAGTTCGGCCATCTCCTGCCGGTGAGCCGCTTCAGTGCACTGAGCTAACTGCTCTGATGAAACCAGAGATCAGTCTCAAGAGGCTGATTCCCTTAGTAGACTATTTGGCAGCTTGAAAACTACTGCCAAATGTGTCTCAGTGGGTTCTGCACACTGTAGTGAGAGGCCACAGAGTCCAGTTCGGTTCTCTTCCACCTCAATTCAATGGGGACCTTTCCACCCTGGTGGGCCCCGAGCAGGCTCTGGTTATGGAACAGAAGTAGACACTCTCCGAGGACGGAGGCCATTGAGGTGGTCCCTCCTCCCGTTGCAGAGTCCGGGTCCTACAGCCAGTACTTCACTGTTCCGAGGAAGGATGAGGTGTTGCGTCCTATTTTAGATCTGCATTATTTGAACCGCTCAGTCAGGGGACTGAAGTTCAGCACGCTTGCACAGACCAAGTCCGAGGACTGGTGTGTCATGAGCTATCATAAGATGCACTTATGTCCATCCTTCCTCATCAGAAGTTCCTGAGGTTTGCTTTTGGGGGCAAAAGCCTACCAATACGGTTCTTCCTCTGGCCTTGCACTCTCACCCCACACTTTCAAAACTCAACCACATCGAAGATTGGTTGATATTAACTCGATCAGAGCGGTTGGCAGTTCGGCATCGAGATGTCGTTCTCGCTCACATGAAAGAGCTGGGGTTAAGACTTAATGCCAAGAAAAGTGTGCTTTCTCCAGTACAGAGAACCACTTATCTGGGCGTGGTGTGGGATTCGACCACGATGCAGTCACGTATGTCGAGTCGATCCTCACTGCAGTCCCGAGAGTGAGAGAAGGCCGGTCACTCACTGTCAAGCAGTCTCGGAGACTGCTGGGTCTGATGGCAGCTGCATCCAACGTGAATACTATTGGCCTGCTGTACATGAGATCCCTACAGTGGTGGCTCAAGACCAAGGGGTTCTCCCCAAGGGGAAACCCGCTTCGCATGCTAAAGGTCACGCGGCTGTGCCTACTTGCCTTGTACATGTGGAGAAAGCCTTGGTTCTTGTCTCAGGGCCCGGTTCTGGTAGCTCCTTGTCGCCACGTGACGCTAGCGACGGACGCGTCCCTCACTGGCTGGGGTGCCGGTCATGAGTGGCCACCCTGCCCGCGGTCTGTGGAGTGGTTGCCATCTGACATGGCATATAAACTGCCTGGAGATGCTGGCTGTGCTTCGAGCTCCCGGACCTGAGAGATCACCATGTGTTGGTGCGCACCGACGACACAGCAGTGGTCTCTTACATCAACCACCTAGGAGGTCTGCACTCACGCCATTTGTACAAACCTGCGTACCAGATCCTTGTGTAGTCCCAGGACGAACTCCTCTCGCTGAGAGCAGTCCACATTCCTGGACATCTAATATGGTAACAGACATCCTGTCGAGGCAGGGGCCGAGGCCCGGGGAATGGTGGCTCCACATCGAGGTGATGAAGCAGGGTTGGAAAGGTTGGCCAGACTCGGGTGGATCTGTTTGCGACTCGAGAGACATTGCACTGTCCCCTCTGGCTTCCTCTGACTCATCCAGCTCCACTGGGGCTGGACGCCATGGTACAGACATGGCCGAGGCTTCATCTGTACATTTTCCCCTCGATTGCTCTGCTCCCGGGAGTTCTGGAGAGAGTGCGCTGGGACGAGTCTGGCTGCTGTTAGTAGCCCCATTCTGGCCGGGCCGGGTATGGTTGTTGGGCCTGATTTCTCTTTTTGACGGCACTCCATGGGAAGTTCCCGTCAGGAGAGATCTCCTCTCGCAGGCGGAGGATGCGCCCCCGCATGGAGCTTAGAGGCTGGAGTTGTGGTCTCTGAGGAGGCACAACTCTTAGCTTCCGGTCTTTCAACCAAGGTTGTTGAAACTGTTCTCCAATCCAGAGCTCCCTCAGTGAGGAAACCGTATGCCTTGAAGTGGAAGCTTTTCACTTCTTGGTGCGGAGACGGCCAGCTCGACCCAGTTAACTGCCCGGTTGGTACAGTGCTGGAGTTCCTGCAGGCCCTTCTCTCTGCAGGATTGACCCACTCCACCCTGAAGGTCTATGTGGCAGCCATTGCAGCCTACCGCGCAACTCTCTGTGGCCATTCAGTGGGCAGACACCCTCTGGTTGCATGTTTCTTCCATGGTGCGCTGAGGCTGAGGCCTCCGGCCAGAAGAAGCTTATGCTAAGCGGTGATCAGGTTGCTATCCTAAGCCTCGAGTCCTCTGATCTCCACTCTCTTGGGGGTCAAGACTCACTCCTCTGAAGTATGGCCATTGGACGGGTTGTCCCCGATTACTGTCAGGGTCCTGGCTCCTTCTCTTGCTTTAGTTGTGCAGTTTCCCACACTAGGCAGAGATTTGTAAGTCTGGCGGCGTGGGCATTCTCATTCACCAAAGCGTCTCCGACGCAGCTCGAGTTCCTGAAGAGGAACGTCTCAGGTTACTCTTGTAACCATGGTTCCTCGAAGGAACGAGACGCTGCATCGCAGTGCCACACTTCAGGCATCTCTGCCAGCGCTTGCTTCATCCACTTGAGGCTAATGTCGGCTTCGCCACACGTGCTTTTAAGCTTCCTGGTCTCTGACGTCACCCGCCTATGACGTCTCGCCCATCCATTGGACTGATTACACACGTGATTCAGAGCGGTTCACGCTGAGGGCGGTCCCCAAAGCATCTCCGACGCAGCGTCTCGTTCCTTCGAGGAACCATGGTTACATGCGTAACCTGAGACGTTTTCAACTAACCCTGAAGGATTGATTAGTTGGATCAGGTGTGTTTTAATAGGGTTTGCAACAAGCCTCTGGCTTGCTTAGTTGGGGACACTTCATTTACAGCGATATCGTTGACTTGATTGCAAATGATTGCACAGATACTATTTAAACTGAACTGAGCTGCATGATGACATCACTGAATTCAATGATGAACTGCCTTTAACTGTCATTTTGCATTATTGACACACTGTTTTCCTAATGAATGTTGTTCAGTTGCTTTGACACAATCTGTTTTGTTTAAAGCGCTATATAAATAAAGTCATGATAAAGGGCTCCGGTCCTCCAGGAATTGAGTTTGACACCCTGCTCTACAGTATGTTAACAGTTTGTGTGGAAACTGTATCAATATCCTCATTTTCTGTTTTCTTATTATTCATATATCTTTCATTGTCTTCTCCAGTGCTGGTAGTAAATATTACTGTATGTGTATTTCATTTTCCTCTTTCTGCAGCTATGGAAAGCCACGCATGTCAAGGTGTCGCTTTAGATTTCTTTACTAGATCCTCCCTTAAACCTCAAACAGTATCCACTTACAGAAAGATTCACAACCAAACTAAACTAACATCTTTTATTTAAAAACATAATAATGATAAAAAAAAAGTTATAAATATGTTAAGAAAATCTTCCCCAACTGAATGTCATTGCTTCGGTTTAACAGGGGCCCCTTTGTTTTAAAGACCCCATGAATTGGCTTGATGACCATTTTTCTTTTGTATGTAGCTTATTTTTCACAGCCAGACTACAAACCACATAGCAAACCCATACTTGACAGCTTGTACCATGGATGTGACCAATGAAGGCAACTTCAAAATGAATACGTTCCACCCATTTGCTTTGTAATCAGTTGATGTTTTAGAAAATAAAATGATGAGCCATAATTAGGCACTTCTTATTACTAGTTGAAAAAAGGTAGCATTTATAATTATGAGGGACATTCTGGAGAGTATTTTATTGGACAAAAATTATATACACCTATGTGGACAAGAAGATTCATCAATCTGTTTGGTCTTATAAAAGCTAACATTTTAAACAGGAAATTTTCATGGTGTCTTTAATGTTGGCTTTTGCTTTTGGTAACAGTTGACAAATAACATACAGTAATATAAATAGAAAATGACTGAGGTAAGTGTAAAAAAATAAAGCAAAATTCATTTTATAACCCTGTGCAACTTAATGAGACTTCATTCCATCTACAGGCTTGTCAATGAGAATGAAGTCAAACAGTGGCGAGACCAAGCCGAAAAGTTCAGAAAAGGTAAAAGAGCACACTGATTTGCCTAGCTGAGCCTGGGTGAACTTATGTAATGATAATGCACATGTGTTTTTTAGAGCATGTAGAGCTGATGGCTCGGCTGGAAAGGAAAGAAAGAGAGTGTGAGACCAAGACACAAGAGAAGGATGATATGATGAAGACACTCAACAAGATGAAGGACAAACTGCAGAAAGAAGGAGTGGAGTTGCGCTTTGCCAGGGAGCAAGTATTTGACCTGTCCTCCCTCATTAGCGACATTTCAGTGAGTTCACCATCTGTTCATTTCTAGTGTGCTGTAGTTGTATGATTTACTTTGATATTAAAAATTGGAACAATTGCACAATAATATTATAACTTCTATGTTGATGTATTATTGTGTTGTTTAGTAAGAGATGCTTGAGGAGAAGCTTTTTTGGTTAACCATGAGTTACAGTAGGTTGCCAACCAAAATGCCTGATACCGCAGGGCCACAAAGGGACAGTTTGCAAACTGACTGGAAGTATATTTTGTTCAAATAACGAAATAAAACAAAAATAACTTTATAATATAACATTATAACATACTTAAAAATCATTAGAAAATTAATCTAAAATTTATTTTTAGAAAGTTAATTTCAAAACGTGAGATCCTGAGTCCTATAGACTGCAGCCTAATGCATCAAAAAAAAGTAATTACAAAAGTTAAAAAAATTACACAAATGCTCTTACTGCATGTTATGGTTATTAAACAGTTATTATGAAAACCATTAAAACTGTACAATTTCCTTATGTTGTATAAAGGGGCTTTCATTTCAATCTACAAAACAATGAAACATTTTGAACAAAAAATCCTGACCTTGGTCATTGGTTCACTGTAAAAGCATACATATCGATGTGTACAATGCTGCACGTTCATGAGACTTTAAGGGATAGTTCACCCCCCAATTTTTTATTTTTTTTTTTGATGTTTATCTGCTTACCCCCAGGGCATCCAAGATGTAGGTGATTTTGTTTCTTTAGTAGAACACAAATTATGATTTTTAACTCCAGCTGTTGCAGTCTCTCAGTTGTATAATGCATGGCAATGGTAACAAAATCTATGAGAGTAAAAAAAAACATGCACAGACAAATCCAAATTAAACCACCTATCTCTCAAATGGACCATTGACACTCCTAATTGAGATTGTAGATAGAGTGTCAATGATAAATTTTTACCAATATATTGAACCATCTCTTTATGTTTATCTAAATCCCAAACAGAGTCCAGACATCGGAAAAGAATCCATCTATGAATGTGTTTTATAGGATATTTTAGATTTGGTAAATACACATGCTTTACAACTTGACAAATAAGACCCCGAGTTTTTGGGAGACAACATATTTTGTAGACTTTCTGTGATTTACAATGTACAAACCAGAAGCAACAATATCTGCAGAATGGAGAAGGGTTGACCATTCTCAAAAAATAAAATAGGCCTATCAATTTTATTTAAATTTTCGTCTTTGTGTTTCAGAGGAAAAATCAATGTTAAGGATGTGTCATCGGACCATTACAGACCGTCCTGAAAGCAGAATTTATGCAAATTCCTATGAAATGCTTTAAAACTTTAACAAAGATGTCTAGTGGGAATTTAATAGGACTGCCCCCATTAAGATATTTTAGTTAACAGTAGTTGTTCATTTAGGTCATTATTCAACTAATCGCACGTTTATATTAAATTAACACAGCCTAATCCATAATGAGCCATAATATATTCCACACTCAAACACATGTATTAAGTTTACCACAAAGCACAGGCAGAAGTACATTTACATTACATTTACATTTAGTCATTTAGCAGACGCTTTTATCCAAAGCGACTTACAAATGAGGACAATAGAAGTAGCCTAATAATTGTGAAAAAGGAGACATTTTAATTATTTATTAATAAACTAATGTTTTCTTGTCACCTGCAAGATGACATTCATGGTGCTGACTCTCTCCACATGGAGATGCCTTTAGAGAGAAATGCAACCTTCACAGATTACATAATCAGGGAGTATTTGCTTTCGTTTTGAGTTGGTTCATTTAAAAATAAACATTTCAAACTTTCTGTTGATATATTTTTCATGTATGTGAGGCACCCCAATTTTAAGTTATTCCATTATCAGGAAAAAATTCAAGTGATCACGGGGGCACCTCCCTTTAATACACAAGCATTAATAATTTTCCGCACAAACACTTGAATATGAATAGTAGAGCACATTTCTTTTAGGTTACAGTATGGGATCGCATTAAAAATAAATCTTTACAAGTCTACAATCGAGACAGATGCAGTAATATATAACCTGTAAATTGAAGGCAGTTTGACATTTTAAAGTGATCTAATGCTGATGTCGCTCCAAATGATTAATCATTAGTTGTTCTTGATCAAGAAAAAACACACTCATAAATCTCATAAAATAAATCTAATAAACCTAAAATAAAAAAAATAAAAAACACACAAAAGCAAATAAAATTAAACAATACAATACAAATTAAAACTAAAATGCTATAGACTGCAAATAAGATTGCAGTTTCATATTTTGCATATCCATTACAAAGTTAATTATTTTTTACATGAAATTATACAAAATAAAACCAAACAAGATTTGTAATGAAGATAAAATATGTAGACAAATAAGAATAAAGCATAGCACATCGGACTAAGCTTCATGTGTGCTGTGCAAATTTTTATTTTAAGGAATAGTATACACTCCTGCATTTAAATTTGGCTGCAGTTATTTTTTTTTATTATTTTTTTTTTTTACTTAAACTATTAAAGCAAGTAAAGGCAGCTCCCTTTAAAATCACTGAAGTTGTCAATTAATGAAGCTCTTTTTTACATTGTGTGTACTTTTTTGACTACAATGAGAGAACCTGAGTTTAAACGTGAGGACCTTTTATTAATCCGTCCATTCTTTTCAGTTTCAGTGATTTAGCTAAATTGTGGCCAGGATTAATTTATTCGTTTCTTGTTTTAGTTAGGCTTAAATAATGGTAGCGGAATTATACAGTGCCTCGCGTTTTACTAAAATAAATAATTAATAAATAAATACACAACAATTTCTTAATCAGTGTACAAACAGATATCTTTTTTCCAAGTAGTTCTCTGTCAAAATAACGGACAGGTAACGAATGACAAAATATGTGCGTGTCAAAAACGCATGCTGTTTTATTAAAGAATTTTTATATATAAATTAAAAATGTGCTCGTGACAAAAATAGGCCTAATATATGAGAATATTGATATTTTGCATATAGATTGCGAATGTAGCCTAGCTCATTAAAATAGGCTACCACTTTTAATTCTCAGATGAAAAGTAAACCACCATTTCTTTAGGATAATATAACATATAATTCATATTAGATAAATAATACTGCACACCTGTTAAATGTTTCAAATCTAAAATATGGTGTAATACTGTGTAGCTTGGAGTAAATATATGCACAGGCTCATAGGCTTGACATTTATCCTGCTTGAATTCGTTCTAAGAAATGCACATAACTTCATAAGTAGGCCTACTTAATTTTCTTCCGTTAATATTAAATATTTTAACTACAGTGTTTTTCTTTAATTTTCCCCAACTGCAGCAGTCAAATGTAACACATCGGCGAGGCAAAGCTGACGGCTATTTGCGAAAAAGTGCTTTGATGCGTTAGTTTGATAACTTGTGGTTGAAGTGCCACTCAGTGGTCAAAAGCTGCAAATGCACTTTGCAGATGTGGCGGCACTCGCGGCGGTAGAAGGCACACTCTGGTTGGCCACCTACTGTATATGTGATGGTTTATAGATTGCAGCAAATTTGTCTAACATATTTTATGCAAATGATTTGATCTGTTTCACTTTAAGAATGGTGGTGGTCATTTACCTGTTGCCCCTCCGCTTCCTGGGAGCCCGATTCCAGCACCTATGATGATGGATAACTTCCCTCCTCCTCCACCTATTGCTTTTTCCAGCCCACCCCCACCACCTCCTCCACCTCCCCCAGGGGGTCCTCCACCTCCACCTGGGGCCCCGCCCATCTTTTCTGGGATTCCATCTCCACCTGGACCTGCTTCCATTAGCTCCACAACCAACCTACACACAAAGAGCATCCCACAACCTTCACAACCACTAAAATCATTTAACTGGTCCAAACTGGGAGAGGTGAGTCAGTTTTTATTTTATTTATTTATTTGGTGGTACTTACGGTATTAAAATTCCTTATAGTTAATACAAAGTTGTACTTTCTGAGATTAGATCATTTATTTTATATATTTATTTATTTATTTATTTATTTATTTTCTGAGACTAACCCTTAATTACAGTCATCTTTCATGATTTTTAGAACAAGATCACTGGTACCATCTGGTATGAGATTGATGACAGAAGGGCCTTTAAAGTTCTTGACCTAAAGGACATTGAGAAGATGTTTTCAGCTTACCAGAGGCAGCAAGTATGCAAATTTGGCACACAAAAGTCACATCTCAGCTGTGCTTAAATACCAAACAAATAATTTCTGCATTCAATATTAGTTAGATATTTCTAAAATAACTTCTGGAATGATCTTCTGAAATAACAGCTGTACTGACATTCTTATTTATGTTTGTGAAATGTGTGTGGGGGGTGGGGGGACGGAATACACACCGACTCTAAATTGAGGTCGACATGGGTAAACAAACTTATAAATCATACAGAATGATTTTTTTAAGAATGTAAAAATTTTGAAAGTTTTCTGTGATGGGTAGGTTTAGGTTTAGGTGTGGGGTTGGTGTAGAATGATAGAATATAGGGTTTGTAAAAAACAAAAAACCATTATGCAGTCCCCACAATCACCACAAACAATACAAACCATACATTGTGTGTGTGTGTGTGTATATATATGTGTGAGAGAGAGAGAGAGAAAGAGAGAGAGAGAGAGAGAGAGAGAGAGAAAGAGGGAGAGAGAGTATTTATAACCTCAGGCTTTACAGCAGTGGCTAAAGCAACCGTTCTTTGCTAAATGGCTTGTAATACAGTAGATGCTTCTGTGCTTTAAGCATGAAGTACTATTTTAGTGCATTTAGAGCAGAAATGCTGCAGATATGCTCTCAGGCCCAATATCAATAAAAGTCAGTGATTTCAAATGTAATTTTTAAAGTTTCTTCAGTGTTTTGCAAGCAATTCTGGGGCCTGTGAGAATGTTTGCTGTAGTCAGCTCTGGCTGATTCTTCTGCTGTAGTTCTGCTGCTTGAGTTGTTAACTTCTGCATGTCTTCCAATGTTTCTTGTTTTTTTCTCTGCTGTTGTACCACTGCCTGGCCAGGAGTTGCTCACTAACCAATCCTTCAAGCAGGTGAGTGATTGGTCCAATTAAAGCTATTTTACTGCCAGAACGGGGTCAGAAATGAACATTTCTATTAAGCTGCAGTATTTGCTACCTGCTATCTTTGTTGTCTTTTATGTAAAATGCTTAAAGTTTACTAATTCAATCAACTGGAATACTATAGACTGTTATTAATATAATTTTATTAGCATCAACAAAAAGCCATACATGCAATGGTGGAACAAAAACTGTATCTGACTTGTCATTTAGATTTATTGACACAGACTGTTAATTCTTCTCAAAGCTGACATACTGTATATGTATTTACAAAATTACATAATCTAAATAGCCTACATGAAGTATATAAGCTGTAAAATTGAAAAGGAAAAAAAACTCATCACAGGGTTGGGCTGCAATATGACAAACTCACTATTGTCAAATATTGTTCTTGATATTGTAATAATTATTATTAATGTTGATTAACAGAATTAATAAAAATGCTTCTTTGTTTAAAGAAACAGTCATGTTATGGCTACAAAGTCATAACAAGCATGGAACCATTTGTGAATTAGTTTATTGCTTTTTACAGAGCAGAATATTAAGACTTCACATTGGATATTTTAATAGCATGATAAACAGAATGGTTATTCAAACTGTGAATAAATTATATACAGAAATTTAAGCATATAAAGAATGATCACTGAAGTGTTTAATGACAGTCTAGTGCAAGTTATGCAGTCTTGCAGAAACTCCTTTTACAATCACTGAAGCTGTCTACACTGCACAGTGAATCTGTTACTAACGTAATATCTGAACTTTTTTGTTTATGATGAGAGAATTCAAGAGAGTGGAGAATTCAGCCTCATATTGGCCAATGCATTTACAAGCTCAACAGAAATGAACATTTTACATTCTACATACTACATTCACCATCTTAATACATGCTGTCTATTACAGCTATGTTGGCCACAAAGGAATTAATGTGACAGATAATGGAAAAGTCTGAACTAAAATCTTAAAAGAATAGTTTTAAGTTATCCACAACTGGAAATTGTCATAGTTTTTCTCACCCACATGTTGTTCTCTAGGTGACTTGTGTCTTTGACAAAACAAAATGAGATGTTAGGGAGAATGTTATATAGCTAATTTCCATACAGTTATGATGAATGGAATCTGGTACTGACAATATCCAAAAATGACAAAAAAGCACTGTAAAAGTTTGCTTATATTCATTTATGACATTTTAGGATATATTTTTTTATTTTTTTACCTTATTAGTCTTGACAGCCCCTGATCATGGTATAATTTTGATGTATGGAAAGTTTAAAAGTTTGGAGCAGCTGTGGTTAAAATGACAATTAAATTTTCATTTTTGAGGGAACTGTTCCTTTAAGTATTTTAGAGATCTAGTTTTCACATCCAGCCTCATCTTGCAGTTGTAGAATCATCTTTCTTCTCAAATGCCTGGAGTGAATAATTGGCGTGTTGTTGTTTTTATTTTATTTTTTAAGAATCGGCTAAACTACTATGATAGAACATTAGTAATTGACTGAATAAATGTAATTATCACAAATGTGTCGAATTACTGAACATTAGTACACAGATGACTAAAATGTAGATGAGGCATGTTGTGGAAATTAATGACCTTTCACCTATCCCACATTCTTCATGTTAGTGCTCAGAGAGTGTTGCAGGGGTGTGAAAGAAGTGTGCTTTCTTTGGACCAATGTGGAGTTGCATGACCCATGTAACCTCATCGATCATTCACAGCACAGGAAATGACAGATAGATGACTGTGAAATAGACAAGCTTCTTTTATCATCTTAGCTTCTGTGGTGTTTCTGCTGCATGAATTTTGGGGGGGTGGGGGGTTTGTTGTTGTTTTTTTGACACGCTAGACATATAGAAAGTTAGGAATATATTGTATGTTTTATTTTCACTGTCCTAACTTCTTACTCATTGTGCTTAGCTTTGGTTGATTCATAAATAAAATTTCAGCCTTTGCCTAAATACAAGCCAAAGCACAATCCTACATTATAAATTAATTTTTGAAATCGGTAAATTAAAAATTTTCATTCAAAAATAAATCATAATACTCATTCATTATTTTATTTAATTATAAAGAAAATTTATACAAACCGTTTTCTCCTTTTCTGCAGAAAGAAACAGGATCCATGGATGACCTTTATCTGAGTTCACGCAAAGTCAAAGAGCTGTCTGTTATTGATGGACGGAGGGCCCAAAACTGTGTCATCCTGCTTTCCAAGTATGTACTTGTCCTGGGTCAGCATTGTTAGCTTTGTGTTAAAGTCAGCCTATAACTGATGCTACGCTTATGAAGCCCAAAATGTAGAAATTTGTTTTTAAAAATTATAGGCTAATTATGTAATACCTGGTCACAGCTTATTTTAGTTACATAAAAATAATCTGAATCTGAAAGGAGAGACAGATTACCCCTTGCCTAAAGTATAGTTGGTCAGACTAGTTCTTTAAGTCACCTTGAAATCAAAATGTACACTTTTTTTATGGACTACTGGAATAGTGTTTATTATAAATTATTTATCTGGAAATATATGCATGCATAAATTTTATTAATGTACCCTCGTAAGGATTAAACAGGCTATCTCATGCAATTCTGTGGCCCACGAGCCACATTGTAACTTAATGAGGCCAGGAAAAGTTTATTGTGTTCTTTAATGTTGCCTGATTTTTACTGATCAGATCTAAGGGGAGAGAACATTGATTGTACCAAAGACCATACCTAACCTCTCATGTCATAAATAATGGTTTGGCATACTACTGGTGTTTCTACTTTCTTAATAACATGTTAAATATTAACAGTTTACATAATTTAAAAAACAATTTCTGTCCATATAGGTTAAAAATGAGCAATGAAGAGATAAAGAGAGCCATTCTGGAGATGGATGAGAGGGAGGAGCTGGCTAAAGACATGTTAGAGCAGGTGAGGGCTTTCTAATGGATTCATTCAAGAAATATACAACTACAATGTTTTTAATTAGTACTTTTATTGTCTACGAGTGAATACTCTCTATGGGTACATGTACTGTACATTTACAGCTGCTGAAGTTTGTTCCTGAGAAAAGTGATATTGACCTTCTGGAGGAACACAAACATGAGCTTGAGCGTATGGCCCGGGCTGACCGCTTCCTGTTTGAGATGAGCAGGTACTGTAAAATAATTGAATCTTAGATTAAATGCATTTGATAAATGAGCACAATGATGTATCTGTGACTTCAGAAATGATAATAAAAAAGCTACTTTGGATGAGTGAAGAATAATACTATTGGAAGTTCTTAATAAGAAGATTTAATACTGAATTGCATTAATTACACAACAGGCAACAAAAAAGGATTGGCAGTCAATTATTTACATTTCTCCAGCATATTTTATCTCCAAAGAAACAGGACACTGCAAAAATCTGTGGTATCTAGAAATCCCAAAGTCACCATTTATCATAAGGCCAGAAACGTACTTTACGCAAAAGCATGAATGCAGCCATCTTTGACAAGCATGCATACTCGCATGAATTTACATTCAAGTCCTACTTGCATATCTAATAGCTAATAACCAAACAAAAGTATTTGCACTGGCTAAGCACCCAGGACTATGTCTGCATACTTGGTAAAATGATCTTTAAATCTGTAAAATCGTAAAAAAAAAAAAAAAAAAAAAAAGTATCATTATATTCCAGTATTTTTAAACCTTATCTTTAAACGTAATGAAGTAAAATGCCTTTGAGAATATTGAGAATTACAGGGGGAAAAAATATAATGAATATGTCTTTGTCCATTTTGGGATGAAATGTGGCATTTTGTAAGATTTAGCCCAATGTCTGAAACAGAATAATTTTGACTTTTTTTCTCTCTGTCAGAATCGACCACTATCAACAGAGGCTCCAGTCTCTTTTCTTCAAAAAGAAGTTTGCAGAGCGCCTAGCAGAAATAAAACCAAAGGTTGAAGGTCTGTAGGTTTAGAGGGAATGTTTACTGGAGGTGTTTCTTTGCTAATTTTTTTTGCAAACACAGGCTCATATTGAAGTGAAAAGGGCTAGAAACGGCTGTATAAATGTGATTTGGGAGAACTGGATATTAGAGCATGAGTTATATTAGATATTAGAGCTGGTATGTTTGTGAGTGTGTGTGGCTTTTATACTTGAATTTATCTCCAGTTCAAATAAAGAACAGAGTTTCCACGGAGGCTGTTTTGGAAAGCTGGCACATGTTGAGGGGAGAGTCGTTCTCATAAATGCTGCTTTTTTCTTTTTTAAGAAAGAGTCATGGCATGCATGTTCTTGCATAGTACTTCAGATAAACATAAGCTTGCCCAGATTCTGGTTAAAGACATTTCCCTGCACATTAATGATGATCTTACCAAAAACAAATATACAGTACTGTCATCATTTGATGAAATTATTTATTTATTTATTTATTTATTGTCCTCTGTGAAACACAGGAAATGTTTTGAAGATTGTTCATTCTGCTTTTTTCCATAATGTGATACATAGCTATACATTAGCTTTGTGTAAAAAAAAAAAAAAAAAAAAAAAAAACATACTGGAATTTAAATAGCTGAAAAGATAACTAACACCTTGTATAAATTTACATACACAAAAAGTACATACACTGATTTCTAATATTGACTAATTACTCATTTACACAACCTTAAGTGAAAAACAATTACAAAGGTAAACATTAAGGGTGCTAATATGACAGTTTCCCTACAGTTATAAATCCAAGCACAAGGAGTAAGAGACTAAATTGATAGCAGTGTCTAATTAAGCTTTATAGAGCCGAAAGAATGGGTGCCATCAACACAGACAAAACAAATGAAGGACTTTTCCGGCCCATCCTTGCACATTAAATCGTGTCAACAGGAAGGCATTTTGAATGTTTTAACATCCAGGCAAAGGAAGTCTAACTTTGGCTAAGATCCTTCGGGAAATGTTTTTTTGTGGGAAACTTGCGGCTGGAAGATTGTGGACAGGCATCAAAGCTGCATACTCTTTCTTATTCCCACTGGAGCGACTGCAGTATTGCGTCTCTATGATGGGAACTGGGAGGCAAAACTGGAGTTAAGACTAGTTCACCACACTAAAAGAAACATAGTGAGGTTAAACATCAGTTTAGTAACAGTATTATTTAGAAATCTGGACTTTCTGGAAAACGTAGGGTTTTACACTGGGCTGTGTAATTCATTTGTGTAAACTGGAACTGGGAGAAAAGAAAGTGTTTGTTTGTTTTATTTATTTATTTTCAGAAATGTCTTTATTTGTTTGCTCATTAAAGCTGACATTACTGTGGGTACTGACCTTGTATAGTGAATTGTGTTGATCATGAATTGATTACAATTGCCTTTTGGTCCCTCGTACAGAATAATTTGGTTTCAATATGTTATTCTATGGCAAACAATTTTTTACCATTTTTTGTTTAGAAATGTGCTCATGACTGGGCCCAGGCAGAATCTGCTGCCTTTTCCCACATTTTCTGCACATTCTGTGCAATGGAATTACATGTGGTAAAATGTGTTTAACAGAACTGAGGGTACTACTCTCTTATTAAAAGCACAATCAAATTAGCCAAAATATATATAAAAAACCTTTGGTGAATTCTGCATGTTGTCCATATTGCCTGATAATAAATGTCAGTACTATATAGACATCATGTAATATCTTTGTTATCTTTTCTTAAATCTTTAGCTATTCTGTGTGCGTCACGTGAGGTGATGAGAAGTAAGCGCCTGACACAGGTTCTGGAAGTGGTTTTGGCATTCGGGAACTTCATGAACAAAGGACAGAGGGGCAACGCATATGGTTTCAAAGTGTCCAGCCTCAACAAGATCATAGACACCAAGTCAAGTATAGACAGGTCAGAGGTCAATGAAGAGGTTTTTAGCTTGTTCATCTGAATGCATCAATTAATGTCACTGTTTTCAGTCAACGCATCTATTAGACTTTCCACTGCTACCATTGAAATGTTAAATGCATTTTACAGAATTGGTGTAATCAGTCAAATTTATTTATCTGTAGTAAATTTTAGTTGTCACTTAAAAATGTTCACACAAGGCATTGTATATAATTTTTTTCTTTTTTTTTTATTCTAATAAAATAATTGCAGTTCTGTTTTTACATAAGTTTATTACTATAAATTGCATCAAATCTCTTAAAAATTCAAAGCATCCATTCACTGTTTAAAAAAAATATTTGTTGATGAATGATACTGAGTTCACATTATGGTATGACAATCTCTAAATGTGGATTAATAACACTGGTAAATCTGTTTTTCATTTATTTGCTTTAAACATGAAATAAATTAATAATCTGTATGCATTTTCTACAGGAACATCACCATGCTGCATTACCTGATCATGATCTTTGAGAAGAATTACCCAGACATCCTCAATATTCAACAGGACTTGGCCTCTATACCAGAAGCTGCCAAAGTCAAGTGAGTCACACACTGCATACTGTTGAGCATATCCTGTATGTACTATTCTTTTTGATAGGCTTAGGCCATTTTTTTTTTATCTCAGTTGTCTTACTTTTACTTTCACAGTCTGGCTGAGCTGGAGAAGGAAGTGTTCATCATTAGGAGTGGCCTGAAAGCTCTGGAGACGGTGAGTCATCCATCATTTATTTCTCCAACTTAAAGCGTTCTCATCAGAGGTACCCTGAAACATTACTGACATACCCCTTACTTATTATTATATATATATATAGAAATGTTTTTTTTTTTTTTACATTTACTTATTTTTAATTTTTTCACTGTTGCAGCACTCTTTGACAGCAGTTTGTTAGCTACTGATTTTTTTCTGCTAGTAAAGCAGCTTTATACAAACAACTTTTATGGATATTTGGTGAATATAGTTCACCCACAAATTTACTTGTGCTTATGTTTGGACACTTGCCATAAATATAGTTGCATTCAGTGAAACCTCCAAAATCATTGCATTATAATAATTGTTTGGCATGATAACAGTAGTACACTTTTTTTGTATCAAATTCCTTGATATGAAAACTTGTTCTATTTTGTGTAATGTGATGGAGTTTGTTTAAAAAATATTACCAATTTGCTCGTTAATTAACTAACTACATTGAAATTACAGTTACACAACTAATACATGTAACTTTGGTCTTTGTCAAACTAGTCCAAAAAAAAAGTAAAAAAATAGGAATATAAAAGAGTATAGGAATATAAAGAATATAATAGGGGTGCACGATAAATATCGGCCGATAATTATGCGCATCTCATCAGTAAAGCAGGTTCTCTCATCACCGGTAAATTCCATCAGGTGCGCGATTTCACATAGAGCAGCTGTTACTACACAGAGCCATTGTTAACTGACAAGCTGCGCAATCCACGCTGATAATGAACTTGGATTTGCGCAGCTTGTCAGTTAACAACGGCTCTGTGTAGTAACAGCTGCTCTATGTGAAATCGCGCACCTGATGGAATTTACCGCTGATGAGAGAACCAGCTTTACTGATGTGATGTGCATTAATTATCGGCCGATATTTATCGTGCACCCCTAAAACATAAAAATTGCCTAAAATGTTTATTTTATTTAATTGTGATTTCAAAACCTTACAGTTCCTACAACTTCCTAGAAGGTTTATCAGTAAAAAAAAAAAAAAAAAAAAAAAAAAACACCTGTCTGTAGTCACTTTTAATAAGGAGCATCAAAAACGGATCAATTCTGATTGAACATTTTTTTTATTGTTTACATCAGGAGTTACGATACCAGCAGAGCCGAGCATGTGACCGGGGAGACAAGTTTGTCCCAGTGGTCAGTGACTTCATCACAGTTGCTAGCTTCAGCTTCTCTGAACTCGAGGAACTACTCACTGAAGCCAAAGATAAGGTAACATCTTTACTTAATTATTCAGTCACAATCATTTCCCTTACTTTTTAACCTCCATCCTTAAATAGTAAAGTCAAATCAAGTCATCTTTATTTATATAGCACTTTTAACAATAGAAACTGTGTCAAAGCAACTGTACAGCATTACTTAGGAAAATAGTGTGTTAATAATGCAAAATTACAATAGTAAGCACTCTTTTTCAGTTAAAGGCAGTTCATCATTGAATTCAGTGATGTCATAGTCCAGCTCAGTTCAGTTTAAATAGTATTTGTGCAATCAAGTCAACAATATCACTGGAAATGAAGTGTCCCCAACTAATCAAGCCAGAGGCAACAGCGGCAAGGAACCAAAACTCCATTGGTGAAAGAATGGAGAAAAAACCTTGGGAGAAACCTGACTCAGTTGGGGGGCCAGTTCCTCTCTGGCCAAATTAAACCAGCAGTTCAATTCCAGGCTGCAGCAAAGTCACATTGTGCAGAGGACTCAACTGGTTCCTGCGTTCTTGTCCCGGTGGGCGTCTGAGTCAAGGTCTTCACAGGGTATCTGGGGCTCATCTAGTTGTCCTGGTCTCCGCTGACTTTCAGGGCTGTAGAGGTCCTCTCTAGGTGCTGATCCACCATCTGGACTGGATAAGTACTGGATCTGGTGGATACGTTGACATCGGAATAAGAGAGAAACAGACTAATATTAGCGTAGATGCCATTCTTCTAACGATGTAGCAAGTACATTGGGTGTTATGGCAAGTGTTCCCGCTTCCGGTTGACCTAATTAATGCATCCTAAAAATCCTTTAACGGATTTTAATATTAGAAATGTATTAGTGTGTTATGTGTATGCCAAGCTAAAGGTCTTTAATCTAGTTTTAAACTGACAGAGTGTGTCCTACAGAGCAATGTTAGGTAGGTTATTCCAGAGTTTGGGCGCTAAATAGGAAAAGGATCTGCTGCCCACAGTTGATTTTGATATTCTAGGTATTATCAAATTGAGTTTTGAGAATGCAGTGGACGTTGAGGACTATAATCTAACACAAGCTCGTTCAAATACTGAGGTGCTAAACTATTCAGGGCTTTATAAGTAATAAGCAAGATTTTAAAATCTTCTAAAATCTATGTTTAATAGGTAGCCAGTGCAGTGTTGACAGAACCGGGCTAATATGGTCATACTTCCTGGTTCTAGTAAGAATTCTAGCTGCTGCATTTTGGACCAGCTGGAGTTTATTAAGCATGCAGAACAACCACTCAATAAAGCATTACAATAATCTCACCTTGATGACATAAACACATGGATTAACATTTCTGCATTTGACATTGAGAGCATAGGTCATAATTTAGATATATTTTACTATACACAACGTAATAAAGCAATTGGTACATTCATTTACATCCCACATTCCAAAAGAAAGGTTTTATTTTAGCTAGATAAAATCGCACAATGGTTCCTTGGCAGAAAGAGAGAAAACAAGAGGCCTGGCTCAGTGCCTAGGACTGAAAATGTTTTCTCCAGTATGACCTTAGAGTTATTGTTATGGGTAGAACAGGGTCTTTGAGTGGCTCACAGTAAAGGGTTGTAGAGTGGAGCTGGGCTTTTTTAGAGAATCATGGAAGGATAGGCCCTTTCTGTAGGAGCCCAGCAGGCCTTTCCATCCCCCCTTTCTTTATCGTTTTGAGCTCTGCCAACCCTGCGCATGGGCTGGAGCCTGACATCTTAGAAGGAAGAAGGGAAGAACAAAAAAGACAGAGAGAAAAGAGAGGGCTTTGTGTACCCTTCCTGGCTTGACATGATGACTTTAACATCCCGGGGAATCCCGGCAGCCGATCCTAAATTTCTCAGGGTTTTTACTCAAGGGTTTGAGGAGATTTATTTCTTTTGAAATGTGGCTTGGTCTCAACTCCACCCCCGCTATGGTATGTCCCAAACTCTCAAATACATTAAAGAGAACCATTCTGAAAGCCATAGGGAATACATTTGGCATTTGTCCATGTGTATTTGTGAGTGTGTTAGTAGGGCTTTTCTGTGGTGGTGGAAAGTGTGAGTAGGGATATGTTTTGGTCACTGGGTAGGCTGACAGAATTTTTATCCAAGCTCCAGTCACCAGAACAGAAACATCAACTTAACCCAGTCCACCATTATCCAAATTATTTACTTCGTAAAGCCATAAAAGTTTGGAGAGACTTCACAAGAAATGGCTAAACTTGAAGCTCTACGAGTTATTTGGACACACAGGCTTTCCTGTGCTTTCCAGAAAGATCTACCTCTTCCTGCTGTTCTCGACATGACCATTCCATCTCCTGTAAGTGATTCTATCATCTGAGGTGGGCCAAAATTAATACAAACATTATGGCTGAGAACAATCGTAGAGTATTGTTAACAATGAGATGTTGAAGAGACAGATCTCTCCTCTGATGGCTTGTGCAGTAGTTGTTGGGGCACTCACCACCTAAAGGTTGAGATTTTAACTAGAGATTTTAAGATTCTTTCCATAGTCTCAGGACTGCATATGCTCTCAAAATGGTAGATCTATGACAAGCTAAAGCTCAGTGCTGGAAAGCAGAATTATTGTTTCAGTTTCACAATAAGAAAAGAACAATTTTGACTTGGAATAGTGTCTCTTATGAGATGATTAGCTGCTCCATTGAACTGAGACAAAAAACTTGGCCAGAATCACCATGATAGAGATGCCAGTTAGAATTGAGACAAATGAGATCCCCATGGCAAATCTACTGTGGACGAAGACCCAGTATATACTCTCTTGGCAGACAGACCTTCAAATGGCTTTTGGAGCAAAGACCTTTGGCACCTTGGTATGCCAAACCACAGTAAAATTGGATGCACTTTTTGCGTATGTACATTTAGTTTGCCACAAACATTCAGCCACAGCATCTGTCTACAATTTGATTATGTAGTTCAAGCGGTCCATTTTTAAGTAGAGATCAAACATCTTTGGAATATTTGTTCCAAAACAAAGAGCACTAATGACTACCATATCGGTTCTAAGAGATCATTGCAAGCTTGCTTCCCAAGTGATGGGCTTGTGATTTCTGGGCTTTCACAGTGAACAGGATTCATCTTCCTGTCTCAGCATCCATGAAGCAGACACTTGGTTCTGATAATAGGGCATATGATCATCAAACCAGACATGACCACATCATGCACACATAAGGAAGAAGAAACTGTGTGTGTGTTTTGGTGGCAAATGTGGTAGGGATTAACAATGCACTGAAGATGTAGGATGGTCAGGGATTCATCTTCATCTTCAAATTGAGGGGGGATGCGGGGGGATGGCATCCCCCTGTTGGAAAAAAATGACAAAAAGCACCCCCCCATTAAACTACCATTCCCCCTAATCATCCCCTTTAGATTAATACTGTTGTGTATTATGTAAAATTTATTGTGCAAATTAAATGTTAAAATTATCTACTTATGATAATTCACAAACTAAATAACGGTGATTGGCCAATCAGAACTTTTGTATCAGGTACTGTAACAAGCTGCAGTAAACTGAAGCAAATTTCCGTCATTTTTTGTGCAAAATGGTTCAAGTGCAACATTTTAAGTTCTTTAAAAAGAAGACAGCAGAAGGTATGATTTTTCCTTGATTAGAATTTAAAGACATTCTCCTGACATAATGTCATTGTGCTGTATGTGTGACTGTGAGGAACTGAGAGATGATAGGAGAGCTGACAAGTGTCAGCAACAAAAAAGTATGATGGGTAAACAAACAAAAAAACATCTTGAGAGTCCAGAAGCATTCACTGAATGAAGCCCATTATGAAGCCCATTAGAATGCAGTTAGAATGCACTTATAATTCGCCATGTATGAGTTTTTATGTTTTCATATTCATTTCACAAGCAATGTACTTTTCTGAATATCAGCACATAAATATGTTAATAATTTTATACAACAGTGTATAGCAAAAGGTGTTTCATTCCTTGAATTAATCTGTTTTTGAATGAATCTTGTGAGCCAGTGATTCAAAGGTCCATTCACTTGTTTCAGCCGTTTTGAATGAATCATTTGATTTGAATGATTTAATAAATTATTTATTAACCCGTTTAATCCCACCGGTCACAACAGTGACTGTAAAAAAGGTTTTAATTTATAAAGCTCTAAAAACCTTACTGACTGATGTTTTAGTGCACTTCCTGCAAATATGGAAAAAATAAAGGGTCTCAATTAAATATGTGCAGTTTCACATGATTAGTGCAAATTGTAACATGACCAGAGCAGCTTATTTCCTGTTTGCACCTTGAGAAGACGATGGCTGCATCAAAGCTCCAAAACAAAAGGCTAGTATGTCATCATAAGGATATGACAAAGATTTTTTGATACACATGATCTTTAGGGTGTCTAGTATTAATATATGCATTCACATATATTCAGTTTTGTTGAGTTTGATCATAGAATGAGTAAACATGTTGATGGTCACAATAGTGACCAGTGGGATAACAGTGAACTTAGGTATACAATATAAATCTAATTGCAGTTGCTAGTGAAAATGACAATAAAATGTTGCATTGACAAAATATTGCACTAAACTAAAAATTCAAATGTTACAAAAAAATTACAATAATGATGTTTTTATACTCGAAGCATTAATATAAAAATTTGATGTTATATTTCACAAAAAAAGTAACAATTTTGAAATGCGGTGATAGTTTAATTTAATTTAATTTAATAGTTTTTTTTTAATCTCAATGTTCCTATCAATGTTGCATAAGGTTTTTTGTATGCATAATAGTAACCCTAGAATGTGATCAAACAGTTTAAAATAGCTGGGCTAAGATATATAACCATTTTTATGATGGCAGAAATATGTTCATTCAGTACTCACCTTATCCCACCGGTCACAATTGTGACAAAACAAAAAACAACAATTCACAAAACACTCCAAAAAAAAAAAAAAGTAATAATAATAATAATTATTGATTATTTCAAAGGGTTACTAATGACACATAATTTGGATATTTTCATATCTGGGGAAAAATTGCGATTAAACTGGTTAAAACAGGGTTTTTCTGACACCTAATGGCGGTTTTATTGTCATCTTTATTTATCCATGACAGACCTAACCCAGCAAAGGTGCCAGCACAAAAACACATTTAGCAAAATATTGTTTAATTAGCAGCAGGGGGCGATTTGTGAAAAAAAACAGAGGGGGGATTGCTTTTGAAATTTTTTATGAAATGTTTTTAATACGACAGAAACTGTATTTAGTGTGATCTCAGTTTAATAAAAACATTGTAAGCCTACGTTAGGCCTATTAATTGTAATGATTTAATGTCCACGGTTATTCAAACAACAAATTACATAGAGAAAACGAGCAAAGAACACAACGGAGCTTTTTGAAACTCCGAATCAGTTAAACCATTGCGTCGATAATGATTCACTGTTTCGAAGCGCTTCAATCGGATCGCGGTATCGCGAATCATTTGATTCAGATCGGGGCGCGTCAGAGCGTGTATCGCGAATCATTTGATTCAGATCGGGACGTCAGAGCGGGTTTGCATGATATTTTTATCCCCACCGGGGATAAAAGTAATTCAGCAGAGGCAGGGATGCATAGACCAGAGGGGGGGGGGAATCCCCCCCATCCCCCGGCAAATCGCACCCTGATTAGCAGTATTGACCACATTCTCCATTTCAGGCCACAGAAGGAAAATATAGCTTAAAAACAGTAGTTAACTTTTCATTAAATAAAAACCTTTTTAGACAAATATTGTAATCATTGTGTAAAATCAGCTAAGGGACAACATTTGTTTTGTCAACCATACTTTTCCACTCATTTGTGTTTCTTTGTTGTTTCTCAGCCCAATCCACACTCATCCTCATTATTGCTCTCCTCTCTTTCCTCTTCAATCCAGTTTTCTAAGTCTCTGAATCATTTTGGAGAGGAGGAAGGTTGCATGCAACCAGATGAGTTTTTTGGAATATTTGACATCTTCATGCAGTCGTTCTGCGAGGCCCGACACGACCTGGAGAACATGCAGCGACGCAAAGAGGAGGAAGAGAGGAGAATGCGCATGGAGGCCATGGTACATCCTTTCCTAAAACAGAATGCACACAGAACACACACAGATGCTTACAGGATCCACAGATAATCAGGGTTTAAAGTTCTCCGGCACCGTGCCGGATCTCCGGCATGCAGCTTTGGCTGCGGAAAATAACCCTACATTTAAAAAAAAAAAAATGTTGATATCACTTTCGAATCCATGAGTTCACCTACCAACATTCCTAGCCATTCAGAATTTGTTGATCTTATAAACGTGAGGCGCGCAGCCCTTATGAATGGAGAAGCGTTACATGTTGAAAAAGCTGCGAGGCGCAATGGTCAAAGATGTCCATGTATGCATTTTTACATGGAAAAACTAATTGAAAAGCAGCTGAGCTTTGTAAACAGCTCAGAGTAATCATGTCATCTCCATAAGAACGACATGATTGCCAGAACAAATTTACCGGGATTTTTGAAAAGGTCCTGTTTACACATGATTTCTTAATGGTAACTTCCCAGTAATTCCCTCTGCATATGATGTGAATTTGAATTGCTTAACGTTCATCTATAGGAAAACAGTATCATTGCATAATCTCACTAGATTTGTAACGTAAATCATTTATAAACCTTTGCCAACACAGGATAATACATCAACCTATTTCTAAATTTGCCATTTATTGTACATTGCGATTTTCAAAATAAAAGTTTCTGAGTTTGCATGTGGACAAATATTACAATTTAATGGATTTAAACAGTGTTTAATCACACTGTAAAGTAAAACGTCACCAGGCCGTTGGCACCCTCTGCAGGTATTTGTTATAATACATAATGTACTTAAGTTAGTTATGTTCATATTATGTATAGGCATATTACATTATGTAATTTAACAGTGTTGTTCAATAAAACCATATAATTACTTGGTTTTGATATTTTATTTGAACCAATTATTATTGCCTCATTGTTAGTTTATATATGAATAGTCATACAAAACCCTGGTTTTCACTTAGGTCTATTTGGATTACTAAAAAATATCAGATTACTCAATTGTCAAAATAGTCAGTAGATTACTTGATTAACAAGTTAATCATTAGTTACAGCCTAGATTAGTTAAAATATTTCAAAATACAACTGCATTGTTTTACTTGTAATTAAAAGACAAGTATTTTGTCATTGGAAATTTCTTAAAGTGTCCCTATTATGCCTTTTCGACTATTACCTTTCATGCAGTGTGTCATGTAGCTGTATGTGAACATAAACTATCTGCAAAGTTGTGACGGCGACAGTGCACGATAGATAAAGTTATCTGTCAAAAAAAAGTCGACTCGCAATTGCCGAAACTAGTCGTCAGGAATTTGAATCTTTTTCTGTTACGGCTCTGCGTCAGAAGAAACACATTTGCATAATGTCTGCCAACGTTTTAGGTCACCAACTTGCCTGCCCACAAACACAGTAAAGTTTATATGTGGTTAACATAATTTTGAGAAGACACTGTATCCTATGCTGTGAGAGAAAATTAGTTTGATCACTTCTCATAATTACCACAGACTTGTCAACACTTGACACCACTGAGAAATGTCCTGCTCCAGTCGTACTTGTGAATCAGTCTCTTGTCAATCAACCACTTCAACCGTTTCATCATCAGAATCCGGCTCAAGTTGGTAAACTACAATCCATACAATCTTTTCTATGTATTGACAAGTTTAGTTTCCGACACATGCTGTACACGGTAGACCAATCCAGAGCCGTAGAGATCTCCCTACGGCTCTGGACCAATCACAAAGGACTGCTCCATCTGACCAATCACAGCAGTGAGGGCTCATGGAAAGGAGGGGTTTATAGAGAATGATTCTTTGAACTGCTTTGCACGAGTCGTTTATGAATCATTTAGATATGGGGTAAAATTAAATCTATTTTCTGAGAAAACTAACATGTTTTTTGACCTTATATGCATGTAAACCTGTTTTAGGAGACTCATAAAACAATATTAGCAACCCTAAAAATGGCATAATAGGGGCACTTTAAATATTATATTAAAATATTGTATAAAGTATCTGTATTTTGTCTCATCTTGTGAGCTAAGTGTATTGTCACAACCCTAGTGTCTATAAGCAGTGATATAGCTCATAATTTTCCAAGTGTATGATATAGGTTTCATTCTTCAGGTCAACCATACAGTATATTCATGAAAAAAAAAAAAAAATCAGTTTGAATAAGGAAAGCAATAACTTTGCCATAGTATCCTTTCAAATGTTAAATCTATAAAAAAATGTATATAGACGTTGCATGCTTTGCAGGTGCTGTGCTGCCCCACCCCGCCCCCAGAAAAAAAAATCAGGCTCAGGATTTTTATTTTATTTTAATTTTTTTGCTTTAACCCCTGGATAACGTTATACTTTTGAATAATTTCACACTTGCTTGGAGGTTGTTCTGTCTTTGTGGTCTCTATTCATTAACATCTGGTTTTCTTGAACTTTACTTACATTGTTGTTGAAGGTTTTTATTTATTTTTTTACATGAAAAGGGGACTGTGTTTAGTTTAAAGCTTGTCAATAAATGGCCACTGTTCTCCATGGCTAATGTCAGTGTATAGAAAAATGTATCAATTATCTGTAAACCAGAATTTACATTTACAGAATATAAAATTGTAATTTTTTAATTTATTTTTTATTTATTTATTTTTACCTTGTGATGGACCTGCAGTCACATCCAGTAGTTTCCATTCCTTTATCTTTGAAAAAAAAAAGTATTTTGCAGATCTTTCACGACATTGTGTTTCTATTTCTAACATCCTCATCTGAGAACCTTGTTAAAAATCTACTCATTCTTAATGCTGGAGTCCTTTCAAAGGCTGTGCAGACACACCAACAGGCTGTCTAAACTGGATGTGTCAAAGCCAATGTTCAAAAATATATCTGTCTACTGAATCCAGCATATACAGAGTCACTGATAATAATTGGGTTCCCACATCCAGTGTAGTCAGTCAAAACCACTGATGTGACCAGTGGTGACCAATGAAAATGTACACTTGACGCATTCTCTAATAAATCATAATTACCAGGAGAAGAAAATGCACAGCTTTGTCACTTTGCCATGTACATGAAGTTAATACATTTCAACAAACAAATTCTCACTCATGCTGTATATCTTATGTTGAGGTTTCAGGGACCTTGAGGGAGAACATTCCATAAGTTGACAGGCCTTGGAGTAATTTGTAGCAGGACCCCAAATGCACTGGGGTCACTGCAATCACTCATGAGACCATGAATCACCTCAAAACAGTTCTGCTAGGGCCCTACTGTATTGTGATGCTGTTATTGTAGTACATTTTCAAGATTGACCTCTATAAAATGTTTAGTTGGATTTAAAGCTTAAAGCTTTAAAGGATTTAAAATCATTTTTTTTACATTGGACAGAGGAAATAATAATATATGTGTTTATATATACTAAAAATACTATGATGCTGCTACTCTGTATTTTCATGGCTATTTTAAATGTAAATCTCTGTTCATGTATCTATCCCAGCTGAAGGACCAGCGGGAGCGAGAAAGGCGAGCAAAGAAAAGCACCGGAGGGAGTGTGTCAGAGGAGGTGGGGGAGTTTGATGATCTCGTATCGGCGCTTCGCTCAGGTGAAGTCTTCGACAAGGACTCTAAACTTAAACGCAACCGCAAGCGCTCCGTCAACCAGCTGGCGGACTGTGGGGGTCGTGAAAGACCAGTCAACAAGGTGAACTATTGACCTCAGTGAATACAGTCAGAAGGAGTTTGGATTTTTATATTTACAGACTTACAGAGAACTCTCTTGAAATGCCATACACTGCCCTCTATTTTCATTTTGCTCAGACCAGTAAAACGGACAAGCTCAAAGATGGACAGGCTCACTGCTCACAGATGTGAAGGATGCCCTTTGATCTCTCTCTTCTTGTTTCTGCCTGTTCCTCTTTCTTGATATGTACAGTCACTCACACTGATCTCTTACTCTTGTTTGTTTTTTGTGGTGAAATGCATAACCTGAGTTACAGTTTGGAAGAGCAGTTCATCTGAGTCACTTGTATAATCCATATGGTTATCCTTCTAATCTGCCAAGGTTATTGTCCTTTCTTGGCCACCCATTTCAATGCTCTAATTTTAGGAGATTAAGAAATTTGGTACCTCTAATCTTCCGTTCCAACTGTGCTTTTGAATTTAAAAAATGCAGCTGGTGCTTCCTTAACATAAAAATGAAGGAAAAAAAGAAAATATTGTTCAGTCCTGGATGTTGGAATTACCACAGAGGCAATATGACACTGTGGATGCAGCCTTACAGGTTGGGATTCTCCTTCCCCAAGTGCCTCTATACATTAATGGCATTCCAAGGACTACCTCCTGTACGGAGATACTGATGAGAGAGAAGAGCACTTTCACAAAGTCACACAAAGAATATGAAAGTCGTAAGTCAAAAAAATACGCTGACTGTATTTAATGGCAGTAATTAAATGAACCTGTTAGATTGTCATACTTTATGATGTTCTCATCTGTCATATACAACTGCGCCTTTTATCCAAATGCCCTGAAATTGCATTCTAGGAAGGAAGGTACCATGAAATTCAGTTTAAAAAAGCAGTTATCTATGAGCAGGTACTACCATGTGTCTTCGTCACTTCTTTAGGTTAACATATTGAACCTTTGGGCCTTGATAATATTTAACAAAATTATGTCTTACATATTTTACTATCTAAATGTGTATAAAGAAACGCTAGGTACCCAGGTCTGGAAAAAAGTTGTCTCCAGAATCTTGATTTGTAGAGAGATCCACTGAATTTTAGACTTTGTTCTCAAGGTCAACATTATGTAACCTACTTTGGTTTTCTTATATTTTGTTGGGGGTTTTTTTTATAACATGTACCTGTATATTAAGTAGCTGTAGTCAGGACAAAGGTTGCAGATGTATATACAATGACCTTGTAGTTGGCATGGTGTGGCAGAGAAAATGGTGTTAGAGACAGGGAAAACGAGAGGCCTCTGATATGGAATTAGACACATATATGAAGGCAATGAATGCAAACATTTGAAGGGGAAATGTAAATTCCAGTGAGATGGTGATTATGGACTGAGGAAAAAATTTACCCCATGCAAGTTTCATTGCAGCAGTCTGAGGCCTCCTGTTTCCTCTGTCCATATGGGGTCATAGTGGGCGTTCTGAATAAGGTGATTGTGTTTATCTTTTAAGAGATAAAAGTTAAATATGGACACGCATGATGTTAATTGTCCATTTTTGTGGGTACAGCTCTGCCCCTTCTGACCCTGCTTAAGGAACAAGAAGGGTGTCTGTGAGTGCAGTGCTTGTGGTATATCAATATTTCTTTGAGCCAGTAAGATAATTTATTAACAGTCCAAAAATATACAAGCTTTACCACTAAGCTTACAAGTGCCATAACAATGGGCCTGTGCAGACATTCTCTCCTTTCTCAAGAGTATCAGCTCATGTGTACTTAATTAGATTTAACGACTGAAAGTTGTATATTTGTTTGTTTGTTTATTTGTTTTAATACCAAAAATAGGAATTGTAGTCCTGTCTGTATTGTCACTTTTTCATGACTAATGGCTTGAGATTGCTTAATACAAGAAGTTACTATTTTTGTACAACAAACAGTTCATTCCAGGTTTGACCTGAAAAGTGCAGAGAGTTTTGACTGGGACATTTAAAAAAGAAAAGAAAAAAAAATTGCCCACTGAAATCTGAGCATTTGTAATTAGTTTAATTGCACTTCCTAAGGATTCCCCATAGAGGCTCTTATTAGATCTTATGGCAAAGCCCTAGTCTTGAGCTGCTTAATTGGAGATCATGAATAATTAATAATGTTTTTCACCACTAACAATCTTTTTTCACCAAAAAAAATAAAAACCAAACAAAAATAAATACATACACATTGTTAGACAATTTTAAAATAATACATTAAGTACTAAAAAAAGAGAAGGTTTTAAATAATGCAACTTGCCCCTTGCCAAATTAAAACTGGGGCTATTTATTTCCATTTCCTTAATATCTCTGTCATTCTTGTCATGAGAAGAGTGGTACTGCAGACTCTAGAAGTTGCATTGTTCTACAGAACAACCTTGGTGTTCTGCCGTTTAAGCTTCACAAGAGTATTAAAATCTTCAGTGTTATTATTTTTATTTTTTTGTATATCTGGTAATTGATTGTCCAAAACAGAAAGGAAACTATGTAGCAAGTTGCTTAATGCACTTTTTTCTGTAGGCCAGACTTTTTTCTTCATCACAAACCTGAGGAGCCAAAGGCTGAAAAAAATAAAATAAAAATAAAATCTAAGTGTATGTGTGTGTGTGTATATATATATATATATATATATATATATATACACATTGCTTTATAAAACTGTCCTTTCCAGCTCTTTGATTAGTGTGGATTGAATATAGAATTATAAAGACAGATATGAACTGTAGTATGAATGGTAAAGAAAACTGATTATTTTTGGTACATTACAAGATAAATATATGAGTCTACATATGAAAGCACCATGCCAACTGCCTAAATGTATAACTCACTTTTATATTTGAGATATTTTTGAAATATAATGTTTTGCCTCCCACTTCTGCTTGGCACTTGATGATTTCCCTGTTGGCTCAAGTGGGGCGTAGGAGTGGTTCTCTGATAATATATTATCTGTGACAAGAAACACATCACACTTTGAATGTGTTCATGGAATGCTCCACCTATGATTTAAACGGGTTGTATTTGTGCCAAGTGCACCATTTTAAAGCTTGATTTGACAAGAGCCTCACATAATAGATGTATAGTTCTCAAAATATTTTGTACACCATCATAGTCATTTGAAGAAGAAAAAAAAAAGGTGAAACTAAAGTTTGAGGAATGTGGAATGAGGATTTTTCTTTCCCCCTGTAAATTGAAGCTCTATTTATTTGGCTTAGTTATTTTGCTATATTTTGTATGTATAAACAGCATTATGAAAGAAATGGTATTGTGATTGATATTTGTCAGATAGTTTGTATGAGAATGACAAGCCTTTCATTTATATATATTTGTTCGTTTATGGTCTGACCCTCCACCTGCCCCCCTTTACATGTGACATTTTGTAGGGTAAAATAAACTTGTTTCACTTACATCTGGGTAAACCTTTTACTTTGGGTTACACTTCTGTACAGCTGGCTCTTAAATCACATACAGTATATGTCATCATACTATGAATATGCTAGGCAGACAGTCATCCATTTAATAATGTCATTTCTCACAGCTGCATAAGATGTTTCTCACGTTGCAACACTGCCCTCTTCTGATCACAGAAAGAACTACAGTTATAAATCTGACCAATCAAACAGCAACTTCTGGGCCCACATACACAAGTCCCCCTAGCACATCAAAGTTTTAAACATGACTTTCCATTATAAAAAATTGTTTAATTGATGTTACTTTGGCTACCAAACACATCCATCATTCAAACATTTTATCTAAAACAACTATAGCAGTTGAGACATGGAAAATTTTACACATTGTAAACCAATTATATTAGAAAATTATGATGAACAGCATTCTGACAAATGTTCAGATTTAGAGATTTCAGATTTATGTATAAAAGAAAAATAACAATGAGGGTATGATTAATCTTTTCACTGTATTCTTGTTCGGACAAGTCACAGGGTGAATTTACAGTTTGTGCTTTTGTAGCAGGATATCATGAAAGTATTCAATTTCAAAAACACTTTTTGAAAACCTTTAAATGAATATGAAAAACATTTGATTAAATATGGGCCTCGTTCATGAAACAAGCGGAATGTTCTTTAATAAAAACTACTGTGACAAATACTGTAATGAATTTGTTCTGCTCATGTTACATGAAAGACTCTACACTAAACAGAAATAATATAATCTTAAAAGAAAGTGGAAGTTTTATAAGAAAATACTGCAACAGTATTTAGGCTAATTGCGAATTTTCAATGCAAGACTTTTGAATAGAGTGCTGCATTGATGACATTTTTGTAGGCCAAACTATTAAGAACAAAAGTTTGATTCTTACATCATCACAATAATCCTCACACAACTTTAAAAACTTTTTGAAGCCTAAATACAATCTGCAAAAGTAAAAAGCTAAACAAAGACTGTAAACAAGCTTCCAACCAGTCTTTATTTTAACAAAAAAAAAGAAAAAGAAAGAAAGAAAGAGAAAGAAAGAAAAGGTCTGAGTTAGAATACTTTGCAGGCCTTTAGCCAAAAAAAAAAAAAAAACTTTTTAAATAATAAATCCCACAGACCAGACATGCTAAAATGCTTGCTCCTGGTTGTTGACCTGCAAAATGTGTAAACCTCTATAAAGCTGCATTGTGGACACCTGCACACCATCAGGTGGGTTGTGTTTTAGTTTAAAGGGATAGTTCACTCAAAGGATAAACATTTGCTGCTTGGTTTTGCTCATTTATGCAAACACTTTTCAATGCAAATATAAGTTTGTTCAACTGGTGAAAACTATGACAACCTTTCGAAATGCAGTATCATTAGCTGCATTATCATTATCAAAATAAACACAGACTGAAATTATTTTTCATATGTCAGGTCTTGAGTTAGTCACATTTCATGCTGGGCATGGACAAAGGAATAGTAAAAATGACAATAAGTAGATTAACTAGCGGCATGTAAAGGCACATTTTGTTACAGAAAACTGGTGTCATTCTAAAATGAAAAAATTAAATACTGTAGCTACATTCAAACAGGTGAGATTAAGCCAGCCGTTTATGCGTTCTTTAGGAATCAGGTGACCAATGAAATTCACCTCTCTGTCCGCCCGTCTTGCTGAGCAACTTGATGTCAGTAATAACAATATCATGGCTGACTGACTTGCACATGTCATAGAGGGTTAGCGTAGCCACCGCAGCGGCAGTCAGGGCTTCCATCTCCACTCCTGTGCGGCCCGTGGTTTGGCAGGTTGCCTTGATGATGACAGCATGTTCTTCCTCCAGCAACTCTATGGTAACGGAGGCGTGGTCAAGAGGAAGCGGGTGGCAGAGGGGAATGAGAGATGAGGTCTGCTTGGCACCCATGATGCCAGCTAGCTGTGCTACCGCTAGTGCATCACCCTTGGCAAGTTGGTTGGCACGCACCAAATTAAAAGCTTTTGGGCCCAGGATGACCTTGCCACAAGCCATGGCTGTACGACAAGTTACCGCCTTTCCGCCCACGTTGACCATGGAGGCTTTACCCTGTGCATCAGTGTGGGTCAACTGATCAGAGGTTCCATCAAGACTGGAGGACTGTGCATCTGTATGAGGTGTTTTCGAATCAAACCCACATTCAGGGGTTTTGCTGCAGTAGTGGCGTGCAAACTGGTGGTGAGGTGAATCTCTAAATTTGTATGTTGACAGTAGTGCACTCTGAAAGAGGATGGGAGGAAATGTTTTGGACTGTAGCTGTGGTGGCTGAGACCCCCAGCGCAAAATATGCATATGAACAGTTGAAGCTGTGGGGTTTTTTAAGGCACCAGCATTCACTTGATGAAAAGATTCGGTCATCACTTCACTGCAAAGTGCCTCTGATGTAGCAGAGGCTGCTGAATCCATGCAGTGGATCAGAGGAAGAGGCTGCCTCTGACTGCCTCTAAACAGAGGCACTGACAGAAGCCAGTTGTATTCTCTACCTGTAGACAAGGGCACAAATATTCAACAATACAATATTTTCTAAACATGAAAATTTGGTGCATGCATACACATTAGCCTAAGCGGGTGGGTGATAAACAATACATATATGAAACATGTTGCTTGTTGATGGGGTGTACAATAGGTATCATTTAGAATAATGTAGTTTTTGTTATACAGTTTTTTTCTTTGGTGCATTTCTCAGATCAGAAATAAAATTCTCAAATCTACTTGTTCAACATCATCTAGTCAGTTGTGCACATCATAAAAGCAGTTTCTCATTCTTTTGAACAAGATTCAGTTGCTTTGGTACATTCATGCAAATGTTTATGTATTTTTGTCTGTGGTTTCCTACATTATCCGTTGCTACTGTCATTATGCTCAAAATGTATTATATAGTTCTCTGTGCAATAGTCTTACCCCTCAAAACATCTAGTCATTAGTTCACTGTATAAGTCATTAAATGCAAAATGGTTAATCTAGTTGTCATAAACTGTCAAGCATATTTTCTATACATTTCTATTAGTCTTTTTGTAAATTTGCTATGAATTGTGCAGGTGAATCTTAACTTACACTAATGAGGAGAATGTTGATCAACCAATGATAAACCAGTTCTCTGAAATTCCTCATACAGTGCTGAATGAGGGGTTTCCTGTGTTTGCCTTTCCAATTTTGTATTTTCACCTTTGTGCCCATATTTGTCTTCTCTTTATCACAATGACATTGCAATGTGTGTGTTTTTTTTTTTTTTTTAATCAGACCACTAGTAACTATGAATCATATCCAGTCTGTTTCAATCAATATCCCACATAAAGTAATGTGTGAATTTGTACTTTTGAAACTGATATATGACATAAGAAGTGCAGATTTCTGCAATTCAATACAGTGACTGCCATCCAAATTGTTGCCATAGTTTACTTCAGGTAATACTAACAGAGTGCACTGTTATATTGACAACATGACTAAGCATTTTGACTATCCTGTTTGTGAACAATGACACAAGGACTATGATAAGTTAATTGACATAAATACTTACTTTTGAGAGATGAACTAAATATTTTGAGTAATTTGCAGGTAAACCATTGTGTGGCGCTGTTAGTACAAATTGTTTTGAGAAATGCTCATACAGTACTTCTTTGCAAATAATAAGGATGATTTGAGAAATCCACCAAAGCGACTGAGAAAAATTGTGATAATGGTGAAGCTGACATTTCTGAGCACTCCTTAAGAGTGCACACTTTCAGAACGTAGCCTTCATTTTTCAATACTGAAAATATTTTTTTAAACAAAATATTTATGCAAGTGTAATTGCTATGTAAATACATCTTAATGCTGCTACATACAGTACTACATCTAAATGATGTAGCTTCTCTGCCATTTCAGCAGTGCAAAAAAGGATTTTGTTTATATTGATTTCATTTGATTGGTAACAATAGTAAAAATGCCCCTGGAAAAATCCATTTAGGGTGGCAAAATTTCTGTAATTTCTGTCACTACTGTGACCTAACCACCACACAGAATATGAAGAATATGAAAAGCTTTGGCAGTCAGCTTTTCATAACAGGCACAAACCAGTCAAGGTACCAGCACAAAAACAAAATACTGCAAAATACTGTCTGATTATCCTTAGACAAAATCACAGAATATATTGAGATATTCTTCACTATGGCACACCCCAGTTGATGATATAGTGAGGGAGATGCGAAGCGTATTACGTACAGCCACATCACCCACCAATGAGGATCATTGGCCTGTTCTTCATCTGAGATATATTGAACATCCCTGCACAGAAACACAGTTAAGTAAATAAATGATGAATTATACATGACCTAAATGTTGATACTAAATTTTAATTATTATTATTATTTTTTTTACTATTTAGGAATCATTTGCCCCACAGTTGGTGTGATATATCAGAGTGTGTTTGTCTTTACCCGCATGCTGTTTCTTCTTCCTCCCGACTGCTGCCCCTATGATGTGCAGTAGTTCCTCTTCAGTTGCTCCAGAGCGCAGAAAATCCCTCAAAGACACCTCTGAATTTCCAAACAAACAAACCTAATGGCGTGCCAACACAGGCACACATAGAAAAACAAACCATCACAGATCAGACAGCTAAACTGAAAAGTTTAAGCTCAAGACATATCAGTGTAAGGAACATCACACACACAAACAACATTTACCTTAAGGTTGCCATCAGCCGTGATGCGCAGGCGGTTACAGGAGCCACAGAAATTGTCTGACATGGAGGTAATGAAGCCCAGCTGGCCCTGAAATCCTGGTACTCTAAACGCCTGTAAGCAGACAGAACAGAAACACGTGCATTAGGGCTTATCCCCTGATATGATTCTACTGCCTTGACACAAGATTACAAAAGGAATGTTTTTCTTGAAGGCTCTTGGTCTATTAATAACATTACAAGTTACAGAAATGTTCAACATTTACAGAGCAATACATAAAAACTGCAATAACTTGACCCTTAAAACAGAAAATTTAAATTAGCGCCAATGAGAATTTAACATTGAGAATGATTCATGGCCAATGATTTATTTAGCAGTCTGGAGCTGGGCTGACCTTGGCTGTATCCATTTCCTCTCCAGGCACAGGCTCCAGATTGGGCCATTTTTGCTTTATACAGTCCAGCATCTCCTGATAGCTCACCATCATCTTGAAATTCCATCTGTTACCTACAGAGACAGGCAATGTGCAGAGGAACTTAAACAACATTCAGCTGCTTTACATTCTTGAATGAAGAAATGTTTTGTTGTTGTTTTTTTTATTTTCGAAACATTAATTAAATTGCAGATTATTAAGAAGATTTAAAAAGAAATCTTAAAAAGGCATCCCATGTGAAGAGATATTCATACTTAAAGTGCCCCTATTATGCCATTTTTACGGTTCCTACAATTGTTTTGGTAGTCTCCTACAATAGGATTACATCCATGCAAGGTCAAAAAAATGCTTTAGTTTTCTTAAAATATGCATTTAATATCACCTCATTTTCCAGCGATTCTCAAACGATTCGTTGAAGCAGTTCGAAGAGTCAGTCTCTCTAAACCCCTCCTTTCCGTGATCCTGCTCTGCTCTGATTGGCCAGATGGCCTAGTCTGTTGTGATTGGTCTACGGCGTACATTCAGAAACAATACGCCTATTTCAATAGTTCTGTATTTAGAACGCTCTATAGAAAAGTAACCATCTATTATTTATCGTACTTACAAGATATGATTCAGTGGAGCAGCTGATCCAAATACACAGGAAACTAATCCATCTTTCAAGAGTGTTGAACTCCCTGAGATTAGAGAAGCAGTCGTCAGTAGAATTACGTGTTTGTGGGCAGGCTCAAGTTGTTAGCGTAGAGCAACGTAGAACATAGAACATGATACTCAACTATATATCTCAACAAGACCAGGTGAAACTTCAAAATTATCTAAGCTAACAGAGTGTGTTAAAAATGTAAAAGATTGGATGACCAATATTTTTCTCCTATTAAATTCAGATAAGACAGAGATATTACTTATTGGACCAGAAAACATTACACAGAATCCCGTAGATTACAATTTGCAATTAGACGGATGTACTGTAACTTCCTCTACAGTCAAAAATCTGGGTGTTATATTAGACAGTAACTTGTCTTTTGAAAATCATATTTCCCATGTAACAAACACAGCATTCTTCCATCTTAGAAACATTGCCAAGCTACAAAACATGTTACCTGTTCCTGATGCAGAAAAGCTAGTTCATGCGTTCATGACCTCTAGACTGGACTATTGTAATGCACTTCTAGGTGGTTGTCCTGCATCCTCAATAAACAAGCTACAGGTATTCCAAAATGCAGCAGCTAGAGTCCTTACCAGGTCAAGAAAATATGATCATATTACCCCAATTTTACAGTCTCTGCACTGGCTACCTATTAAGTTCCGTATCAGTTACAAAATATTATTACTTACATATAAGGCCCTTAATGGCTTAGCTCCTGCGTACCTAACTAGTCTTCTACCACGTTACAACCCATCACGCTCCCTAAGGTCACAAAACGCTGGACTTTTGATAGTACCTAGGATAGCAAAGTCCACTAAAGGAGGTAGAGCTTTTACGCATTTGGCTCCCAATCTCTGGAACAGCCTTCCTGTTAATGTTCGGGGTTCAGACACACTTCCTCTGTTTAAATCTAGATTAAAAACACACCTCTTTGGCCAAGCATTCAAATAATGCATCTCATAATTTTGGACTGCAGTTATATCTGATCAAATGCGCATTATTATTCTTTAGCTTGGGCTAAACTAATTAATTTTACTTGGCTGGAACAGCAGCTACGCAAATTATGTCTCTATTTGTTTCTCTGTTTTGCCACGGGATTTACATCCCAGGTAACTAGGATTTACACAAGCTCCAGCCTAGATCCAGAACACCTGAGAAGAGATGATGCCAACCCCTCAGAGGACCTCAGATGATGCTAACCCAGAGACAACATACAGAACTACCACATTTTGCTACAACATACAGAACTACCACAAGTTTGATTGCATAATTGCTGTTAATAGTGTTAATCGTCTGTTTGTTTACGTCTTTTATTGATTTTTCTGAACATTTCTGCCGTATGCACATAAACTGACAGTCAACACTGATAAGCTACTACTAAATATTGTAGAAACTTAATTTTCTGTAAAGTTGCTTTGCAATGATTTGTATCGTAAAAAGCGCTATACAAGTAAACTTGAATTGAATTGAATTGAACATAGGCGCGCATTATGCAAATGAAAAGGGATTCGAATTACTAATGACTCTTCTAGGCTATGGCATAATAGGGGCACTTTAAATCAATCTTGAAGTTTCATTACAAACTTAAAACTTTTTTTCCAGTGCTAATCTCAATCTTTCTTAAATTTAGCAAGAAAAAGTGCAATGAAAACACAACAGTTCACATCTTTTCATAGTTTAAGATGGATTCTACAGTATGTTTAATTATTTTTTTTTTTCCCTGTAGTCATTCAGAGTTTCACTCAGAGTCAAGTGAAGTAAGTTTAGAGGAGTCATTGTTTGCATACTACACAAACGGCTCCATTATTCACAGTATCTAATCAGTTGTTACTGGAGTGATTGCTGTAGTACTATAACAGTGACACCACATCAGCTTCTGCAACTGGCTTCAGAAAATCTCTCCCTTCTAGGCTCACAGACAGAAATCTTTTGAATGTCTTTAAACTCTTCATTGTCACTGTTACCCAGTAAAAGGAGTTGAAACATGTTTCTGCACATTGTTGTTAAACCTGTTTAGTAGTGAACGTATTATGACTTCCCCCAAAATATAAACAGATTGTGGACTGCGATAACGTGTTATGAATATAAATCCTGAGGTACACTAAGTCTCACTGACCTGGAAAGAGAATAATCTACACCACTGATGCGATTAAAGTACTGGGGCACAAACTCCACCCTTTACAACCATGCCAATTATACTATAACCTGTAAGATGGGCTAGCAAGTGTACAACGTAGATTTCTCTATTTGACTTTAGATAACAATCTTACCATCAAAAGGCATGTACTCTATGAATCTCACATCCAATGGTTTCCTCTCTGTCAGTGACACAAAGTCAATCAACTCATCTTCATTCAAACCTCTCATGACCACACAGTTCACCTGAGAAGAGAGACAACACTTTACCACAATGGACGAATAACGAACACCAAGACAAATTATGAATATTAATGACAAAATGTTTCAGGTGTAGCTAGAAAGGTGGTAAGAAATGCCCTAAAGTGGTTTTAGAGCTCTAGCATTTGACACTTTCTGAGGCATGAACCATTTCATACATCAAAAGGGATTAACAATTCAGATGTTTTGAGGCGGGAAAAATACCTTAACTGGATTGTAGCCCATTTCAATAGCCTTTTCAATGCCCTCCATCACTTTATGAAACCCTGCGAGAGGTACCAATATTAAGCATCAATTAGACATATTGCACATATTGAAGGTAGTGGACACACCAAAACTTTTGTGTGAGTGTGACTGTATAAGTGTCTATTTTGTGTATATAAAATGAAAAAAACAAACAAACACAAAAAAATAAAATAAAAAGGTAAGCAGCTTATACAGCTTGGCATTAAAATTGTATGAATAAATGGTTAAAAGACTATCTACCTCTCAAATCCCTAACCTAAGTTTTACTGGACAACATTTGATTAGAACAAATTAATTTGGTTACATGTTTTGACCCAATAATGTAACAGACTCAAACTGGTAATAAAAGAAAATTATGAAAAATGAACATTGAGCAATCTCAAATTAAACTGTACTGTACTGTCAGGTCAGGCCAAAGACCAGGTATCTATGATTAAAGAATCTATACTTACCTAAAAGTGCTTAAAACAGTAGCACTAACAGTCACATGACATTTTGACATTTTGGAGCTCAAAAGGATGTGGTACCTTTTCGTCTAGCGATGAACTCAAATTTTGCAGGGACCAGAGTGTCTAGACTTATGTTGAGCAGATCTACTCCAGCTTTCTTTAGACTGGGCAACAGTCGGGTCAAATTCATCCCATTTGTAGTGACTGCAATGGTCTTCAGACCCTCCAACTTCCTAAGTTCCGCTTTCAGAAAGAAATAAAAAAAGATAACTATTCAAAAAAATTCTAAGTTTAGTGTTTCTGAGTGTTACATTGTTTTATCATGCAAGTTATGCAGAATAAAGTGCAAAAAATTCAGACCAACAAAATTATTATCAGCCCTAGGCTGCATTTACATTGCATGTCTTAATGCAAAGATCCAATCTTTTTGACCATATCCAATTTTATGGCCCGCCAGTTTACATTCACTTTACACATGACTGTTATCTGATATGCGTTTACATTAATTCCCACCCATCAGTGATCTCTTTACTATGAACATGGCAGTTGGCCCTCAGGTTTGAATGGCTGTGCTACTAAAATAATGCATATAATTCACATCAAGTGGACATCAAGTGGATATTACGGACAACAGTTGTCATGGATGTTTTGCAGCACAAAATATGACTGAACAGATGAAAACTGGTAAATAATGGCAATTTTCATTTGTTATTGAAATTCTGAATATAGAACTCTGAAGTGGTGAAATAAAGAAGTGACGTAAGACTGAATTTAAATTAATTAACATAAGAAAGAGAGAGAGAGAATGCACAAGTGTGTAGCAAAATAGTGAAGCTTGTTGGTTTAATTACAAAAACAGTTATCACCTCAGTTATTATGAAGTTATCACCTCATTACTGACAAATATAATGTAGGTTTTAGTAGCGAAGCTATTGTATTTATAGCATAAAATTCATAGGTCAGGGGTTGAAAACCAGCTCCTAAATGTTGAGCAATATCGTACATATAAAGTTCCCACTTCAATAAAATGCAAGGGTATATACAGCACGCAGACATTAAAATGCTATCTTTATAGGCAGTAGCCTACATGTCACCCTCTGCTGGGAATCCGATATGTGTTTCGACGTAGTGCAACAAATCTTGTGCAGATTTTTGTGTTTACATGTGTGCAACAAATTCCAATCTGTGTCAGATGGAGCAAAAAATCTGAATTTTTGTGCCTGTGTAAACACAGCTCTAGTCTCAGCGCAACACTGACTTGTAATGACATGTGCATTGAAATGAACTGACTTTGGTTCTACCCTTATTCTCCAAGTTAAAACACCCACCATACATTAATAGTATGAACTGATTGTCATTTCACAATTGCAGACATTACAGCATTCAACATAAGATATAGTTTTCGAAATACCTATATCACTACTATGTTATAATTCAAAGTAACAAGCAATTACAAAACTAACAAAAGGTGAAAAAATTACCTATTATAGGCAGAACGTCTGGGCGTATGAGAGGTTCTCCTCCAGTCAGTCGTATCTTGTTTACCCCCTCTCGTACAAAGAGTCTGGCTAACATCAGCAACTCCTCTGCTGTTAGGAGCTGAGAGCGAGGGGTAAGCGTTACCCCTTCCTGCGGCATACAGTACTGACCTGAGAAATCATTATTGATTCTAAATTATTGAGAAACAAAGAACCAAATATCCTTGCATATACAAGTTTAACCTTTTTTTTCACTTGTAGTAATATTGACCTTTCATCTAAAATCACTGTAATATACAACCTCTTGTGGCTTATTGCTACAATTAACACTTTATTTTGATAGTCCACTTTAGACATTGTACTAAAAGTAAGTAACTTTGCAACTACATGTCAACTAGCAGTCATTAAACATTAAACACAAAAAAAACTGACTTTTTTTCTGGGGGCAGGGCACATGCAAAGCATGCAATGACTGTGGCAGGCAACTTTAACATTTACATTACATTTACATTTAATCATTTAGCAGACGCTTTTATCCAAAGCGACTTACAAATGAGAACAGTAGAAACAATCAGATCAACGAGAACAACAACGGTATACAAGTGCTATGACAAGTCTCAGTTAGTCTAGTACAGAACACGTAGCCAGGGTTATTTTTTTTTTTTTTGGAATATGATAGAAAAGAAAAAAGGTAAGTACTAGTATTAGTTGGTTAAGTGCAGGCGAAAAAGATGAGTCTTTAGATGTTTTTTGAAAATGATCAAAGACTCAGCTGTTCGAATTGAGATCGGGAGGTCATTCCACCAGCTGGGAGCAGTCCAGGAAAAAGTCAGTGAGAGTGATTTTGAACCTCTTTGGGATGGCAACAAGGCGTCGTTCACTTGCAGAGCGCAAACTTCTGGAGGGTGCATAAGATAGAACTAGTGAGTTTAGGTAAGTTGCTCGCTGCTGCATTCTGGATCAGTTGTAGAGGCTTGATAGTACATGCAGGAAGGCCCGCCAGGAGAGCATTGCAATAGTCCAGTCTGGAGAGAACAAGAGCTTGGACAAGAAGTTGGGTGGATTGCTCTGACAGGAAGGGTCTAATCTTCCTAATGTTGAATAAGGCAAATCTACAGGACCGGGTCATTGTAGCAATATGGTCTGTGAAGCTTAACTGATGATCCATCACAACTCCTAGGTTTCTGGCTGTCCTGGAAGGAGTTATGGTTGACGAACCCAGCTGTATAGAGAAGTTGTGATGAAACGATGGGTTAGCTGGAACCACCAGCAGTTCAGTCTTAGTAAGGTTGAGCTGAAGGTGATGGTCATTCATCCAGCTAGAAATGTCACTCAGACAGGCTGAAATGCGAGCAACTACCGTCGGGTCATCTGGTTGGAATGAGAAGTAGAGTTGAGTGTCATCAGCGTAGCAGTGATAGTAAAAGCCATGCTTCTGAATGACAGATCCTAATGAATACAAATATATCAAAAAAAAAAACATTACAAATAGAAAATATAGCGAGTCTCCTGGTAAAGATGAAATATGTAATGAAACTACACCCCTGCAAGACACCATGAAGGATCTATCAGGCACGTAGGAGTTAAGCCACTGGAGTGCGGTTCCAGAGATGCCCATCTTTCTGAGGGTGGATAGGAGAATCTGGTGATTAACAGTGTCAAAAGCAGCAGACAGGTACAGCAAAATGAGTACTGAGGATTTTGAAGCTGCTCTTGCCAGTCGCAGGGCTTCAGTAACCGAGAGCAGGGCAGTCTCAGTTGAGTGGCCACTTTTGAAGCCAGATTGATTGCTGTCCAGGAGGTTGTTCTGTACAAGAAACATAGAGAGCTGGTTGAACACAGCTCGTTCAAGTGTCTTTGCAATGAATGAAAGAAGGGATACCGGTCTGTAGTTTTCTAGAAGTGCTGGATTTAGAGATGGTTTCTTCAGCAGTGGGCTTACCCGAGCCTGCTTAAATGCTGAGGGAAATGTTCCAGAGTGAAGAGAGGAGTTGATAATGTGAGTAAGTGAAGGTATGACTGAAGAAGAAATCGCTTGAAGGAGGTGAGTGGGGATCGGATCAAGTGGGCAAGTAGTAGGATAACTGGACAGGATAAGTTTGGAAACGTCCGTCTCTGAGAGTGGAGAGAAGGAGGAGAAGGAGTGTGCATTAGTCGTTGTGAAGTTATCCTCAATCTGCAGTGTGGAGAATTGGTCACTGATGGTTCTTGTCTTATTTGTGAAGAAAACTGCAAAGTCATCAGCTGTAAGAGTCGATTGAGGAGGAGGTGGAGGCGGATTAACCCTCTGGAGTCTAAGGGTATTTTTGGGGCCTGGAGAAGTTTTGTCATGCCCTGACATTTGTGCTTTTTTCAGTTTCTTATAAATATCTAAATGGCTAAAGTCTAATCTCACTGTAATCAGCACAAACTAGGCTATAATAATATGTGAGCAGCATGTATGTACATGATTGTGTTTTTTGAGAAAAAAAATGTTATGCGTGGTTAGTGAAAAAACTAAAAATGTTAAATCACTTGAATAAGGCAATAAAACACATACAGAACATTGGCTCCTGGGACTTTTGAGAACTGGAGCTTGTAGCCTAGAATTTTTTTTTCTAAATGATGTGAAAATCATCTTGTTTACTCACTTACAGAAAACAATATATTGATATAAATTTTCTAAGACACTTTTTGTTGGTAAAAGTCATATGCGAGTAGGCGTCAACTATCATGAATTCACACCTGAGAAGACAAAGGCCTGCATAATGAGCTGCATAATGAGCCATTCAGTCAGCTGTGTCACTGAGAGGGGTGAGTTACAAGAAAGAATGTGAGGACAAAATAAATGTATATAATTTTATATGTTTGTAGTTTATTTAGAATATATTTAATTATCCCACAACATAATTTAATATTCACTTGTGAGTGCAGATAAACAGTTTATTAGGAACAATCAAAGCTGACTTTCAAACTGAATTTTTTGCATCATTACTCCAGTCACACAATCCTTCAGAAATCCTTTTAACAATCTTATTTTCTACAAAAAAAAAAAAAAAAAAAAAACATTTATTGTTATTATTATCATTATTATTATTAATGTTGAAAAGAGCTGAGAATATTTTTTTCAGGTTTTTTAGGGGGGAAAAATTGAAAGAACAGCATTGTTTATTACATTTGTTACAGTTACATTAATTGGTACATTTATATTATTTACATCAAGCTTTTGAATGGTATAGTAGTGTATATTGTTATTGAAACTTCATAATATTTCACTTGATTGTACATTTAGTCAGGAATTATAGTTTGGAAAAAGTATTTGGAAAAAGTCTAACTAGTAAAATGTTTACACGTTATGTGAAAACTAGTACAAGTATATAAATAAATAAAAAGAGACATACTCATGTTTATGATCTCTGCTGGATAAAGTGCTTCATTCTTTTTTTTCTGAGGAAATCCAAATCTCAAATCCTCAACCACATCACATCTTTTTGGGGTGAATTATGTCTTATTCCTCTCATTGCGAAGCAAACAGTAAAATAAAAAAAAACTTGAAGAACAATCTCGCTGCATTGTCTTCTGTTGTATGGGCGTATTCAAAAGCCGCGCGCTTCAGTGAAACATTTGAATCTCAATAGTGCGCTTGGCGCGGGGGCGTGGTCGCATTAGAAGATAATGAAGGGAGACGTGAAAAACGGACATCGCGTTGTTTTCATATGGATTACTTTATCACAGAATATTTGTTTTCGGCAGCAGTTGTTTAGTTTAAAAGTAGACATGTCAGGCTTTCTATAGATATCTCTCTCATGTCTCTTCGTTGAGTATTCACTGAGTTACAGTTCATTTTAATGAAGCGTTTGTAAATGAAGATAAGCGCAGACAAAGGCTGCAGACAGCACTCCTTGTTTGTTATCTTTATTTTATAAGTGCACAAAGTTTTGTTGTTATGTCTGTATACAAAAAAAGTAGACCCTTTACAGATTCGATTGATGTATTGCTCTTATCTGTACGATCAAAACTGAAAGTGTAATTTAAGTTCTTTTCGGGGTTATCAGGAGAAAATACCCCAAAACGCGTATACGCGTTAATCGACTTCAGAGGGTTAACTTACAATGATATAGTGTCTTCCTTCAGGTAGACTGAATGTTTTCCTGCCTTGCTAAATGTTGGGCTAATGATCAATAAGTTGCATTCGCCTCAAACTGATTTTGTAAAAATCAAAACTTGCGGCGGTGAACCTGGGTCAGTTAGCGCGAGTCACGCTCACTTTGAAGCAGGAGCAGCTGACAGAGGATTCCGCTTGGTCTTAAAGACATCCTTTTGATTTTCGCAAAAAGAATTATCAATTGTGAATTTGTTATTATTATGGTCTGGTGAAAATAAAAATAAGGGCTTGTAAGAAAATAATTAATAAAAAGAGTAGGGCTGCTGTGAGTGCAGGCAGCACATTTCAACCCAGTAACATGACGACACACCGTTCCTCGCAGCCAAAAAACAGAGGCTGCAAAAAACCAAGGCTGTCCAGCTGGAGGAGGTTGGGGTTTGTTCTGTATAGCTTGTGGGGGTTGAAATAAAGGTGTAAATCTCTTGCTCTTTATATGGACAGTATCTTATGAGGGTTTCAAGCTTGCAGAGCAGGTTTAGTCAAAGTAGGACAAAAGCCTCATTTGGTTTGGCTTTTGTCATTTTTGCAACTACATACAGAGTATTAGAGACATTACAATATAATATGTTTTTTGCTCAGAGTAGGGCTGTGCGATATCCTCTGAGAGAGAGACAAAGAAACTGACGAAAGAGACGTGCATCTGCCGAAGAGACAAAAACATCTGTTCTTAATGTATTTGATGCTTTGTAGCTACAATTTTCAGTTTTAATTGTTCGCGGCAATGCTGCAGTCGTTTTGGCAATACAAATGTAAAAATATATTGCCGTAATAAAAAACTGTCTCGAGACGTCATGTAGGCCTAATTATTTTTAGTTTCATTACTGGGCAATTCGTTACTGATGTGACATTCGCAGTCAAAACCTGGGGCCGGATTCACGAAAATCTTCTCAGAATTTATGCAAACGCGTATAAAATGCTTGAAAAACTTGAACAGAGATGTCTAGAGGGTATTTAATAGGTCTGCCCCCCACGTAAGATTTTTCTAGTTACTAGTAGCCTAGTTATTCATTTAAGTCATTATTCAACTAATCGCACGTTTCTATAAAATTAACATATATAATCCATAATGAGCCTTAATATATTCCGCGATCAAGCACATGCATTAAGTTTGCCACAAAGCACAGGCATAAGTAGCCTAATAATTCTGAAAAAGGATTTTAATTATTTTAATTATTTATTAATAAACAAATGTTTTCTTGTCAGCTGCAAGATGAAATTCACAGTGCTGACTCTCATCTCCACAGTATACTGTATGTGCCTTTAAAGAGAAATGCAACCTTCACAGATTACATAATGCTTACATTTCAAGCTTTCTGTAGATATATTTCTGATGAATGTAAGGCACCCTAATTTTAATTATATTTTATTTTCAGGAAAATATAAAGTGATCGAGAGGGCACCTCCCTGTCATGCATGCACATTAAAAAATTTTGCACAAACACTTGAATATGAATAATATTAGAGCACATTTTTTTTGGTTACAGTACGGGATCTGTATTAAAAAATAATCTTCACAAGTCTACAACCGAGACAGATGCAACAATAACCTTTAAATTAAAGGCTATTTGATGTTTTAAAATGATCGAACAGCCGATGCAGCTCCAAATCACTGATCATTCGTTGTTCTTGATCAAGATTAAACAGTTGCATGACTCTTATAAACTTGTTTTAATAAATCTCTTTTGCATTAAAGATATAAAGCAGGTTAAGTTAAATATTATTGTACAAATAATTATAAAATGCTAGACTGCGAATAAGATGGAAGTTTCACAATTTGCATGTGCATTACAAAGTAAATAATTTTTTTTAAATGCAATTATCCAAAATAATACCAAACAAGATTCGTAATGAAGATAAAATATGTAGACAAATAAGAATAAATGCTGTGCGTCGCACTCAGCATCATGCACACCGCGCAAATCTTGAGCTATGATATTTTAAGGAATATGATGCACACCTGCATTTAAATGCGGCTGCATTTTTTTTTTTTTTTTTTTTTACTTAAATTGTATGAAAGCAAGTAAAGAAGGCTCCCTTTAAAATCACTTAAGTTGTCAATTAATGAAGTTCTTTTTTACATCGTTTGCACTTGATTATAATGAGAGAACTTGAGTTTAAATGATATCATGAATCAATACTCTCTTCAAAAGTTTCATCAGGGATAGGCAACTTCGGTCCTGGAGGGCCACTGTCCTGCAGAGTTTAGCTCCAACCCTAATTAAAACACACCTGAACAAGGCAATCAGTGTTTTCGGGATTACTAGATAGATACAGGCAGGTGAGTTTTTATGAGGGCTGAAGCTAAACTCTGCAGGATAGTGGCCCTCCAGGACCGGAGTTGCCTATCCCTGCTTTAGAGTTTCATTGATTTAGCTTAATCGTGCAGGTTTAATTTATTTGTTTCTTGTTTTATTTAGGCCTAAATAATGGGAGAGAAATTATACAGTGCCTTACGTTTTACTTAAATAAAGGAAATAATTTATAAAACACACAACAATTTCTTAATCAGTGTACAGACAGGTACCTTTTCCCCAAGAAGTTATCTGTCAAAATAAAGGACAGGTAAAGAATAACAAAGTAGTGCGTGACAAAAATGCATGCTGATTTATTAAAGAATTTTAAAAATATAAATTAAAAATGTATTTGTGACAAATATAGGCCTAATATGTGAGAAAATTTACATTTTGCATATAAATCCATGTAGCCTAGCTCAATAAAATAGGCTACCACTTGTAATGTTCCGATGCAAAGTAAACCACCATTTCTTTAGGATAATATAACACATAATTCATATTATATAAATAATACTGCACACCTATTAAATGTTTCAAATCTAAAATAAAGTGTACTAAAATAAGGTGTAATTTGATTTTGATTTAATGGTTTATTTAAAAGGGGACAGTGCAATTTCATAAAACACATGAACAAACATGGTTAAAAAAGCCAGAATTAGCCAAAAGGCTATTTTTCATCTGTAATAATACTGTGTAGCTTAGAGAAAATATAAGCACAGGCTCATAGGTTTGACATTTATCCTGCTTGAATTTGTTCTAAGAAACGGACATAACTTCATAACTACTTAAAGGGTTAGTTCAGCCAAAAATGAAAATTATGTCATTAATGACTCACCCTCATGTTGTTCCAAACCCGTAAGACCTCCGTTCATCTTCGGAACACAGTTTAAGATATTTTACATTTAGTCCGAGAGCTTTCTGACCCTCCACTGAAAATGTATGTACGGTATACTGTCGACGTCTAGAAAGGTAATAAAAACATAATCAAAATAGTCCATGTGACATCAGAGGGTCCGTTATAATTTACTGAAGCATCAAAAATACATTTTGGTCCAAAAATAACAAAAATTACGACTTTATTCAGGATTGTCTTCTCTTCCGGGTCTGTTGTGAACGCGACTGCTGTGACTGTTGACGTACGACGCTGCTGACGTGTTCTCTGGTGCGCCCAATAACAAAGATAACATGTCAGCAGCGTCATACGTCAGCGGCATCACTGCAGTGTTGTGAACGCGCTCACAACAGACCCGGAAGAGAAGAAAATGATGAATAAAGTCGTAATTTTTGTTATTTTTGGACCAAAATGTATTTTCGATTCTTCAATAAATTCTAACGGACCCTCTGATGTCACATGGACTACTTTGAAGATGTTTTTATTACCTTTCTGGACGTGGACAGTATACCGTACATACATTTTCAATGGAGGGACAGAAAGCTCTCGGACTAAATCTAAAATATCTTAAACTGTGTTCCGAAGATGAACGGAGGTCTTACGGGTTTGGAACTAGGGCTGTGCGATATGGACAAAAAAAACCTATCACGATTTTTTGATCAATTTTGCGATTTCGATTTTAAACACGATTTTGACAAACACAGACATGCTTTACAGTCATAAATGCATTCAGTATAAATTTGAAACATATTTCCAAAAGAAAACCAATGAGAGCTTTATCAAAAAGTTGTAACATGCCTTTAGAACAGACATAAGTCAAAATAATCACTAAGCAAAGGTGTTACAAAATGTCTAGACCAGTGGTTCTCAACCAGCGGCCCGTCACAAATTCAAATGCGGCCCACGTGCTGAACGCAAAAGAAATATAAGCTATAGCCTAATGTTTTTATGTACAATAATTTTGTTTTGTTTTTCATAGGCTATATTATTTTCAGATATGAGCAGACCTACTCACATAATTAACGCGTTTAATGAACATTTACAAGCGCACACTTTGGCAGAATTCAATATAAATAGTCATCAACAGCCATTAGTTAAAATTGAGCATCAGAATGGATAACTTGGTTTTAAGTGGGAAAAATAAATGAGGAAAATGCCAGCGAAGTAACACAAACAAACAAGAATAGTCGCAGTATCAGCATTGAAAGAGAGTGCTGGACTTTCAGCATCAACTTTCGGTTTACACCACCACTGATGTTCAGGCAAAAGGTAACACCCATACTACGCAGCAATCATCCTTAATTGGAGAAATGTGGCAAAACATCTCTGGAGAGAACCTCATATTATTAAATTCGAAAGTCCATATTTGGATCAACATAGGCTACATTTGTGAACGCACCTTTTCTGCAATGTCGCGTGTCAAATCATGCTCCCGTGCGCGTCTTACAGACTGCATCTTACAATCGCAACTTCATTGTGCTGTTACTCCTTTCGAGCCGAATTTCACAAAATTGCAGTCTGCAAGTGCGTATACAGTATGTGTATGCGGTGCAGAAGCAGCAGCGAGAGCGCATTATTGTAACGTGAAAGCACATTAAAATAATGCGCGAGCGCGAATCTCTCCTCTCGCATGCATTTTTCCTTCACAAAATCAGACACGCGTGCTCAGATACACACTGCTCTCGTCTAGGGAGAGTGCGCGCACTTAAACCGTGTTTCCTCTCACTCAAACTGCGTCCTGTGCACTCACAACTCTCTTTATGCTCATATAGATATTAATTATTTTCGCACCTTTCTATTTCTAACCTATTCTGTTCACATCTTTCGCAATTTTTCCACGTGCAATGCTCTGATCCGTTAACATGGGTTTGGAAAAAATATGCATCACAGACAGAGTGTGAACCTGGAGTTACGTAGGCATATGCCCAGTCTGTTCTGTTCTCGCGCTTTACATAGGCACGCTGCATTCTGATTGGATCGGATTGGAGGTCGGGGCCGCGGAAAATCGTGCTATAAAGCGATTTAGAAATCGCGCACGCTCAAATAGTGATTTTTTGACGATTTCGATTAACCCTCTGGAGTCGATTAACGCGTATACGCGTTTTGGGGTATTTTCTCCTGATAACCCCGAAAAGAACTTAAATTACACTTTCAGTTTTAATCGTACAGATAAGAGCAAAACATCAATCGAATCTGTAAAGGGTCTACTTTTTTTTGTATACAGACATAATAACAACAAAACTTTGTGCACTTATAAAATAAAGATAACAAACAAGGAGTGCTGTCTGCATCCTTTGTCTGCGCTGATCTTCAGTTACAAATGCGTCATTAAAATGAACTGTAACTCAGTGAATACTCAACGAAGAGACATGAGAGAGATATCTATTGAAAGCCTGACATGTCTACTTTTAGACAAATATTCCGAAAACAAATATTCTGTGATAAAGTAATCCATATGAAAACAACGCGATGTCCGTTTTTCACGTCTCCCTTCATTATCTTCTAATGCGACCACGCCCCCGTGCTGAACGCACTATTGAGATTCAAATGTTTCACTGAAGCGCGCGGCTTTTGAATACGCCCACACAACAGAAGACAATGCAGCGAGATTGTTCTTCAAGTTTTTTTTATTTTACTGTTTGCTTCGCGATGAGAGGAATAAGACATAATTCATGTGATGTGGTTGAGGATTTGAGATTTGGATTTCCTCAGGAAAAAAGAATGAAGCACTTTATTCAGCAGAGATCATAAACATGAGTAAGTCTCTTATTTATTTATATACTTGTACTAGTTTTCACATAACGAGTAAACATTTTACTAGTTAGACTTTTTCCAAATACTTTTTCCAAACTATAATTCCTGACTAAATGTATAATTAAGTGAAATATTATGAAGTTTCAATAATATACATTACTATACCATTCAAAAGCTTGATGTAAATAATATAAATGTACCAATAAATTTAACTGTAACAAATGTAAGAAACATTGCTGTTCTTTCAATTTATCCCCCCTAAAAAACCTGAAAAAAATATTCTCAGCTCTTTTCAACATTAATAATAATAATAATAATAATAATAATAATAATAATAATAATAATAATAACAACAATAAATGTTTTTTTTTTCTTTTTTTTTTTGAAAATAAGATTGTTAAAAGGATTTCTGAAGGATTGTGTGACTGGAGTAATGATGCAAAAAAAAAAATCATTTTGAAATTCAGCTTTGATTGTTCCTAATAAACTGTTTAACTGCACTCACAAGTGAATATTGAATTATGTTGTGGGATAATTAAATATATTCTAAATAAACTACAAACATAAAATTATATACATTTATTTTGTCCTCACATTCTTTCTTGTAACTCACCCCTCTCAGTGACACAGCTGACTGAATGGCTCATTATGCAGCTCATTATGCAGGCCTTTGTCTTCTCAGGTGTGAATTCATGATAGTTGACGCCTACTCGCAGATGACTTTTACCAACAAAAAGTGTCTTAGAAAATTTAAATCAATATATTGTTTTCTGTAAGTGAGTAAACAAGATGATTTTCACATCATTTAGAAAAAAAAAAAATTCTAGGCTACAAGCTCCAGTTCTCAAAATTCCTGGGAACCAATTTTCTATATGTGTTTTATTGCCTTATTCAAGTGATTTAACATTTTTAGTTTTTCACTAACCACGCATAAAAAATTTTTTCTCAAAAACACAATCATGTACATACATGCTGCTCACATATTATTATAGCCCAGTGTGTGCTGATTACAGTGAGATTAGACTTTAGCCATTTAGATATTTATAAGAAACTGAAAAAAGCACAAATGTCAGGGCATGACAATACTTCTCCAGGCCCCAAAAATACCCTTAGACTCCAGAGGGTTAATCGCACAGCCCTATTTGGAACAACATGAGGGTGAGTCATTAAATGACATAATTTTCATTTTTGGCTGAACTAACCCTTTAACTTTCATCTGTGAATATTCAATAATTTAACTAGTGTTTTTCTTTAATTTTCTCTGACTGCAGCTGTCAAATGTAACACATCGGCGAGGCAAAGCTGACAGCTATTTGAGAAAATGTGCTTTGATGCGCTTGTTTGATAACTTAAAGAGGTTAAAGTGCCACTCAGCAGTCAAAAGCTGCAAATGCACTTTGCAGACGCAGCGGCGGCGGTGGTTGGTTGGCCACCTACTGTATATAGTCCGTTCAGATTACTTGTTGTCTGCAGACGATGTACGTCTGTTTGTGGATGGAGACTTCTTCGCCGGTTACAGGCTCTAATCCTCATTTGTGCACGTGTGTGTGTGAAATGTGGTGCTGAAGTGAAATAGCTGGGCAGTTTGATAGCCGAATTATAATAGACCACCTAATAAAACTAATTATTATTATTATTATTATTATTTAATACATTAATAGGAGAATGAGTCTAATATCGTCTGGACTATCGACAGAGACATCTGCTATCGTCGATATCTCTGACTATCGTCGATATACAATACTATCGTCTATCGGCACAACCCCATGACATGTAGTTGCAAATTAATGAGAATTAGTTGACATGTAGTTGCAAATTAATGAGAATTAGCTGACATGTAGTTGCAAAGTTACTTACAGTTAGTAGAAACTCTAAAGTGGACTACCAAAATAAAGTGTAACCCAATTAATAAAACCATTATGTACTGATTCTGGATAAACTGGTAAAATACAGTAGAATATTTGCAAATACTAATCAATAATATTTTTTATTACTATTTAGAAGGGCTTCATTTGGACTAGTAGCATTGTGAGAGACTTACAGCGGAGGTTACATTTCTCAGTAAGAGACATGCGAAGGTAATTATGCCTGCGTCCAAAGGAATCCATAAGGAATGCTGAGAAAGGCAGGACATCCTTCAGGACTCGCCTCTGACTACCTGGAACCATAAGCTCTCCGACCTACAAAGAAAAACAAATAGAACATGATAAAATGACAAATCAGCAGAACAAAATAGTTTGTATTCACAGTCATATTTCCAATATTAAGGCCAAATTACAAGGGGGTAAAAATTACTTCAGGAAGATGGCAGCATCATAATGTTATTTTTACACAGAGATTCGTAGGTCTTTTAGTAAAATATGGTCACTTTAGCTATTTTTGTTGCATTATGTGCCAATGGTGACCATTTAAAAATGTGTAAACAGCACTTTTCAAGTTATTTTTCTCCAAAGTTTGCATGCCTGTAACTCAAGAAGTTTTAACGATATCTTAATGCTCCTTTAGATATTGGGTCTTTACTTTTAACATCTTCATTTTGAAGGCCCTATATGGTTCAGTTGCAGAGATATTGGAGTTTCAATATGGCTTCAGGAGTAAATTGTTCAAATCTACATAATTTCAGTGGTCAAAAACCAAATGTGGGTCAATTTGCAAGAATAAGATTTTTTTTCTAGAGGAAGAGGAATGTCTGAAGAACAAATAATGTTGAAACTAGAGATGTATCTCTATCAAAACCGTCAAAGCAACAACATTGAACATACCTGTCTGAGTGCCACAAATAATCCTTTAATCACCTTATATTACAGTCCCGTTTCTCATGTGCATACTATGTACTTATTATAGTAATTACAATAACCAGGTAATAACTGAGTACTAACCCTGAACCTTCCCCTAAACCTAAACCTACCCCATGTAGTTACCTTATATCATTAGTACTTTCTTAGGTAAGTACAATGTAAGTATATGTACCTTAAAATAAAGTGCAACCTTCTTTTTCCAAAGTTTGTATGCCTTTAACTCAAGAAATATTAAAGATTAGAGCCCGACCGATATGGAGTTTTTTGGGGGCCGATGCTGATATCGATATTAGGGAGTAAAAACAAAACAAAAAGTCTGAGATAGATAGATATATAGGCCAAATAGAATACACTTTTGACTGTAAACAAACATAAAATACATAAACACAATTTTAGCAATGATAACTCACAAAACTTTTGACTGGTACCGTATATAGAATACAGTATACATAAGCAGAATATACATAAACACAATTTTAGCAATGATAACTCAAATGTGGTGATCAAACATAAATAATGGTGTGACAAAAATATTGTTAGGGTTAGGGTTAGCCTAACTATGTTTCAGCTTTTGGATCTCATTCGTTCCTAAACCTAACCCTAACCCTAACTTGAAAATAACAAGGTAATTGTAGGGCAGCAAGCTACTGCCAATCCAACAAGGGCAGGTTTATGCAGGAAGCACAGCTTTTCCAAATGTACATAAAAAATGAATAAAAAATCATAATGAGTAATATTTTTTCACAAATTCTGTGTTGTGTATTTTCTGGTAATCAAATGAACATGCAGAAGATGATGATTCATATTTAAATAGTTTTTTTGCAGTTTAATATTCACAGACACTAGTCTATGTAGCAAATGAGTATGATAAGCTCATTATGAGAGTTAAAATACAGGGACATTATTTACTTTATAGCTTTGTGTTTCACCAACTAGGTGACAATGTAGCGGTAAATCATCAACGGACACAAAGAACCCACCGCACTGCTGTTTATTGGACTGCAGAAAGAAACTAACTTTTCAATCTGCAGCATTACTGACTGCACTGACAAACTATGCTGACTTAGGAAATGTGACGTGACAGATGTGATAAGCATGAGTTCTGGGATGCGGCGCAGCTAGTATAAACACAAGTATTAACTGCCGTGATCAGCACCAGTGGTCATGGAGCCCTAATGCACCGCAGACGTGTGCAGTGATGCGCAGATCAGCTCTAACATCTTCTGTTTAAAATGAACCACCCATTCATCATACCATCATGCAAAACTAAGCATTAGAATCATTGTAATGTGACGATCAAATATAGGTGCGGGTAGGTGGCGAGCGGATAATTTGAAGCAGCAGATTCGGGTGAAGTTTGAGCTCCGCTCATCTCTACACTACAGTGACCTGGGTCGCCAGTAGCAAACAATTGAGCACGCTCTGCTGGACAAATTAAGTAATTACCCCATTTAGGAGCATTTCATCTGCGTTATATGTTCTGTAAAAAAATGTTCATTATCAGTGTGGATTTGCGCAGCTTGTCAGTTAACAACGGCTCTGTGTAGTAACAGCTGCTCTATGTGAAAACACGCACCTGATGGAATTTACCACTGATTAGAGAACCGGCTTTACTGACGAGATCCTCATTAATTATCAGCCGATATTTATCGTGCACCCCTAGATATAATGTTTATGCACCAAAAGCGGAAAGAAACAGCGCAACTCATTTGAATCGCGCCACACAGTGCAAGCTCACTAGAGCAGAAGCCTTTACTCAGTCATGCGAGCACTAAACAGCGCTGTGAGATACAGTGTGAAGCGTGAAACAGAACGATGAACACAAACGACTCTGGGATTTAAACTAGTTAAAAGCCAAACAGGAGAAAAAAGCTGTGTGCAACGAAACAGTCAGAAGGCTTTTCAATCTACACGTGCATTTATACTGAATATTTTTAGACTGCTGTTTTTCATACAAATAGGCTACTTAAAAACCACGTAGTTATATTTTTACCATGGTACTGAGGTTCTATATGTTTGGTTTTAACTGTGTTTATCATGATTTAAATGTATGCTACTATGGGAGACCAATGCTTGATTAAAAAAAAAAAAAAAAAAAAAAAAAAAAAAAAAACTTGGTTAGAATCAATTTAACCATATAAAACTGAGGTTGCTACAATTTTTACAGATGATACTGAGTTTGATGAACAAACATTTACCTCTGCATCCTAACTCAAGCTACTATCAAATGTGCATTTCTAAGAGACAAAAAAAGTGATATTATTAATATTATCAGGCAACCCAATTAATTTGAAACAATATCACTCATTAGAACATGGAGAAACTAAAAAAAAAAAAATTCTATTTAGATATTTATTTTAAGGAAAATTTATGGTCTGGTTTCTACAATTTTCACTTTGGTGAAAAATCTGGCTTTGAACTTGAAAGAAATAAAGATTTGACATTTATCATGATAATTATCGATATCGACTAATATGAAAAAAAAAAAAATGATCGTGATTGTGATTTTTTTGGCCATACCGCCCAGCCCTACTTCAGAAGCTGTTAAAAGGAACAAAATCCCTTCTTCCAAATATAGAGACTTATGAATAGACTACTGAGAGAAAGGTAATGTCCCTCAAATTGACCATTTCAGTACATTTTTAGCACTCCGCACAGATGTGTTCTGTGCATATTTTTTTGATAGAGGGAAACAAGATGCATTCCTAGTTTTAACATTACTTATTCTTCAGACATTCTGCTTTAAATACAATAAGAATCAGCTGTATACACAGTAGGGCTGGGCGATATATCGCATGCGATTGTCACGCGCATTTCGTCAGTAAAGCCAGTTCCCTGATTACCGCTAAATCGCCATCACCTGCTTTCAAATGGAGCGGCATTTAATATACAGAGCCGTAGATCATTGACAAGCTACGCAATATCGCGTTCATTATCGCAGATGACGAAATGCGTGTGACAATTTCATGCGATATATCGCCCAGCCCTAATACACAGTGACCAACATTTGCTTTTCAGCCACTAAAAATAGGTCATATTCAACAATCTGAAAACGGAGCCTCATTGAGATCCCCATATATCTGGAACTGAATGATGCAGGGCCTTGAAAATGAAGATTTCAAAAGAAAAGTTTATTAAAAACCTAAAACCATATTGCGATATCTTTCAAACTTTGGAAAAATAATATTTATGGCACTCAGACAGGTATGTTCAATGCAGTTGCTTTGACAGAAGGAAACGAGATACATCTCTAGTTTCAACATTATTTGTTCTTCAGACATTCCTCTTTTAAGTGAAAAGAAGTATCATATTTTTGCAAATTGACCCACATGTGGTTTCTGACCACTGAAAATATGTACATTTTAACAATTTACTCTTGGAGCCATATTGAACCATATAGGGCCTTAAAAATTAAGATGCCAAAAGCAAAGTTTGTTAAGACCCAATATCTAAAAGGGCATTAAGATATCTTTAAAACTTCCAGAGAAACAGGCATGCAAACTTTGGAGCAAAAACTTGAAAAGTGTTGTTTCCCTATTTCTGAATGGTCACCATTGGCACATAATGCAATACAAATTTCTAAAGTGAACAGATTTTACTAACAGACCTACCAA